>NC_081559.1:47272768-47290999 GCF_022355385.1 Mustela nigripes
AGGTGGAATCCCCCAAACCCTCCCCAATCTGGAGGAGGGTTTGGGGGCCAGGTCTCTGGGGATTTCTGGGGCAAGTTCGCTGGGGATTTCCAGGAAATTCTCACAAGCTTTCTGCCCAAATCAACATCAATTGGACAGAGAGTTCATGAGAATTGGCCAGAGTTGTGCAGTTATTTGGACCACACATCTGCCCAGGGTTGGGAGTGCTTTCTTGCTAGGTGCATGTTGCAGCCCTGCTGGACCCTGGTCTCCAGGAACAGAGCTCCCCGGAGTGCCCCCGCTGAAGTGGGCTGGGGGTGGGCGGGCTTAGTAGAGGGCGTGCTTGGCCAGTGTTCGGAGGCAATCTGGACTGCACGTGTGCCCAGAGTTTGAAGCGCTCTCTCCCAGGCCTCAGGTCACGACCATGTGGGAAATTGGACTGGGCCCAGGCAGATCTCCTGAAGGCCCTCCCCTCTGGAAGTGAGTATGCAGGGGTTTACAGCAAATTCTCATGAGCTTTCTGCCCCAATCAACCCCTTGATTGGGGCAGAAAGCTCGTGAGAATTGGCTGTTGTTGTGGGGGCGATTCAGTCCTGGTGCTGGCCTGGTGCTCAGAGTGTTTTCTTAACTATGTGTGTGTTGTGGGAGTGCATGATTGAGGGACTGGCCCATGCAGCTCTCCTGATGGCCCCTGTTGAGGTGAGCTCCCTGGAGGCAGAGTTGAGGGAGGGGATGAGGCTGAGTGTCAGGCCCTGGGATTGTGGCCGGGGCGTTGGGGAGGGGGTTGAAGGGGGGTGCTGATGGTGGGAGTGGCCTGAGGGGGGCATGCGGGTTTCTCCTGCTTTGAGGGCTGTGTGAAGCTCCAAACAGCATGGTTTCATCCTGGGTGCAGGTGGAGTCCTGGGGTGTGACTCAGGGATCCCCAATCTGGAGTACTTTGGGGGCCAGGCCTCTGGGGATGGAAGCCTGAACACCCAACAGAGACTTAGTGTTAGGGCCTAGGGGCATGAGGCCCGATACACAAGTGCTGAGTCAGGATTGCTGGGGGTTGAGCAGAGGGCTTGGGTCAGAAAGGGTGTCAGGCTCTGGGTTTGTGGTCAAGGGGTTCACCAAAATTTGGGGTGGCCCCAGGGTGCATGCAGTTTTCTCTGGCTCTGAGGGTTCTGTGCAGCTCCAAATGGCACAGGTCCTCCTGGGTGGCTGGCAGAGCCCTGTGGTATGGCTCAGGTGTCCCCAGTCTGGAGGGCGAGGAGGGTCAGGCCTCTGGGGATGGATGTCTGAATACACAAACTAGGGCTAGATTTAGGGCCTACGGGCAAGGCAGGCCGGCTCTGATGGTGCTGAGGCAGTGATCTCTGGGGGCTGAGTGGAGGACGGTTTGGATGGGTTCAGAGTCCGGGTTTGTGGCCAGGGATGCCACTGAAGTTGGGAATATCCTCAGGGAGACATGTAGGTATCTCCCGCTCTGAGGGTTCTACACAGCTCCAAATAGCACAGTTTCCTCCTGGGTGGCAGGCAGAGTCCTGGTTTGTGGCTCAGGGTTCTCCAATCCTTAGGAATTGGGGGCCTGGCCTCTGGGGATGGAAGCCTGGAACCCACCTAGGGTAAAGCTAGGGCCTAGGGGCATGGCCGGACCCATCTGCCAGCACTGAGTCAGGCTCCCTGGGGGGCTTAGTAGAGGGCATGCTTGGCCCACCTTTGGAGGCAATCCAGGCTGCGCAAGCATGAAACATTTAGAGTGCTTTCTTGAAAGCTTGGGGCCTCGACCATGGGGGACCATGGGCCAGGCCCAGGTGGCTCCCCTGAAAGCCCCCAGCACCAAAAGCAAGTATGTGGGGGGTTTCTAGCCAATTCGCGTAACTTTCTGCCCAGATCAACATCAATTGGGGTAGATTTTTTTGTGAGAATTGGCCAGCGTTTTACAGTGATTCAAGCCGTGCTTGCCTCTGCTGTTTAGAGCCCTTTCTCGCTAAGTGGGTATTGGGACCATTTGGGAACAAGGACCAGGCCCATGCAGCTCTCCTGAGGGTCACTGCTGAAGTGAGCTTTCCAGGGGCAGACTTGAGGGAGAGGGTCAGGCTGAGCATCATGCTCCGTGTTTGTGGCCCAGTGGGGGGACAAATGTGGGGGTAGCCTGAGGGGGCATGCAGGTTTCTCCCACTCTGAGGATTATGTGCAGTTCCAAATGGCTTGGTTTCCCCTTGGGTGGCAGGCAGAATCCTGGGGTGTAGCTCAGGGGTCCTCAATCTAGAGGGCTTGGGGTCCAGGGCTCTGGAGTCAGAAGCCTGAGAACCCAATCTAGATTTAGGGTTAGGGCCTAGGTTCATGGCATGCCCAATCTGCAAGCACTTGGAGGGACAACTGGGAGGATCATATGTCCATAAAAAGATAAGCACAAGAATATTCACAGAAGCTTTATTCATAATAACCCCAAACTGGAAACAACCATGTGCACCAACAGGCTAATACATAAACAAAAAAAGCAGAATACTTCTCAGCAGTAAAAAAGAATGAACTGCTGGTATATGTCATAACATGGATGAATTTCATGTACATTATACAAGCAAAAGAACATAGACAAATGATTTCATTTATATAGTGTTCTAAAATGGGCAAAGTTAATCTATGGCGTTGGAATGATACATTTTTGAAATTTTTGAACTCTGGTGAGAGTATGAAATGGAACAGGCACTTTGGAAAACAGTTTGACAGGTTTGTAGAAAGTTAAACACAACCTTCCCACACAACTCAGTGATCCCACTCCTTGTTATTACCCAAGTGAAATGAAAACTCTGTCCACATAAAACCATGTACATGGATAAATGTTTAGTGTGGTTTTATTCATAATAGCTCCAAACTGAAAACAATCCACATGTCCTTCAGCTGGGGAATGGATTTTCGAACAGTGACATGCCCATGTAATGGAATACAATCCAGCAAAGAGAAGGGAGAGAATTACTGCCGAATGCCACAGTATGGGGCAAGTTGACATGCTCTGTGTTCATGAAAGGAACCACATCCAAAAGACCGCATACAGCCTCTATGGTTCCATTTATGTTACACTATAGAAAAAACAGATCACTGGCTGCAAGAGGCTGGGGGTACAGAGAAGGGCTGGCTACCGTAAGGGCCTATTTAGTCAGAGTGATTCCATCCAGTTAAATGGTGATTTTGTTGTTTATGCAGTAAAACTTAAACTGACCCTGTCCCCCTCCCCCAACCAGGACTTACTTAAAAGCAAGTCCGGGAAACCAGCCCCAGGTAACAAAGTCCAAATACAAGGGCAGGGCAGGCCAGGTGGAGACATCCAATCAGTGGAGCACGCATACTGTCTCCCTAGCTACCAAGGAGTGTGAGCCTGCCTTTTGGGCACATTTTGGGCACCAATTCTGACCAAGGTGATAGGCTAGTTTAAATATCTACTATAGGGTAAATTGCGATTCAATTGGTCAGTTGTGTGTGACCTAGCATGACTATGCAGCTTGCTCTGTGTGTTGCAATCTCAGTGGCCACCTGCGTGAGGCCAGGCGCAACCACATGGCTCTTGCCCTTTAAAAGTTAGTCGGTAAGACAGGGAGGGGTCGCCCTCTCTGTAAGAGGCGATTCCGACCCCGACCCATGGATTTGATTCTCCACGCTCGGCGCAAAATAAAGCTTTGCTTGACCTTTGCTATGTATCAGTCTCGTTCCTTTGATTACAGACCCATCAGCTACAAGGGAGCAATTTCTATGGGGTAAATTTGGGGAGGAGAGGGAAATGTTCTTTATTTTGATTATGGTGGTGGTTATATAACTCTGTTCCTTTATCAAAAACTCTCAGAATTATGGCCTTGATTTTCTGGATATTTCTCCTTCAGCAGAAGCTGTAAATGTTGTCGAACCAGGAGAGAAACAATGAAGGGTGGAGAGGGATCAATGAATTAGATACAGGGAAATATCCATCGGGAGACTTAGCATGCGCATCCACAGGGCACTCCTTCCTATCTCTTAAAATCAGATTCTCAAGGTTGACAATACTAAGTAAGTGTCCTTTTCTCTCAAAAATTTTACCTCATGACTCAGTAACCTGGACATCTACTTATTAGGTTATGGAAATAAACCTTTGGCTGAGAGACAACTGACTCTAAGGGAAGTAATTTCTTCGATTAGGTTAGACTAAATTGAGGTAACACTCAGTGGCTCAATACAGTAGAAGTTAGCTGGTGTTCAGCCGATGACAATTTTGAACAAATAGGGATTCCATTAAGTGATGTCTAGGTGTGTGTCAGGAAAAAGGGAAAATGGATTTTGGTAGACAGTTGGTAGTCTCTTTCATATTCTGCCACCATCCAAAATGGAAAATGTTAGCCTTTGGCTACTTTGCTTATTGGATATTTGGTTTAAATTTGGCAGCTGTTCACTTCTCTCTCATTTTTTTTTTCACTACTCTGTTTTTACCAATGTTTTTGATCAGAGGATAAAGATTAGGGGCGAAGAAAGTGAAAAACTGTCAGAGAAGGTTCAATGATGAAGGATCGTACAATTATGGGCTTGAAAGAAGCTGATGAATTATTTGTGGTTTATGATAACATAGGTCTCTTTCTTCTCTTGATTGTAAATAAGGGATAAGGGTTGAAAAATTATTTGTAAGGCTACATTTTTATTTTATACAGTATTTAACATGCAAATAACTATTAGGTGTAGCTTCTTTTGAGTTGACCTGTACTTAGATGGCATAATAGAATGAAATATTCTGAACAATAAGATACTAATCAGTGTGAACTTTCTAGGCTTTGCACGTGGCTTTTTAAAATGTCAAATGCATTTTGATATGAGCAAGGGGAAGGTAATGGCACTGGGGAAAAGTACTCCAAAGGAGTGAATGAGGCTAAAATACTCAGACATTGATTTGGAACAATTCTAATAACAATCAGTGACAATATATAGTGAACAGGTATTGTTGTGGCCAAAGAACAACAAATGTAGGCCGTTGTGAACAGGAGCAGTGGGAACAAAATATAGAATATTACCCTGTCTTTGCACCACAATGTGGAAGTCCACAGCCAGGGTCCTGTAGGGAGTGCAAGAAAGACATAGTGCTGCCTGGGAAGGCACAGCTAAGGACAAGTAGGTGAGCAAGGAAAGAAAAATATAGCTCTGTGTATGTAAGCCACGAAAAAAGAAAGTACAAGTCTTTAGTCATCACAAAAAAGTGCTCAATAGGGGCACCTGGGTGGCTAAGTGGATTAAAGCCACTGCCTTTGGCTCAGGTCATGATCCCAGGATCCTGGGATCGAGCCCCACATCAGGCTCTCTGCTCCACAGACAGCCTGCTTCCTCCTTTCTCTCTGCCTATCTCCCTGCCTACTTGTGATCTCTGTCTGTCAAATAAATAATAAATAAAATGTTTTTTTTTTAAAAGAAAGTGCTCAATAAGTGTTTATTAAATAAATATATAGATTAACCAAATCCTATAGGATATGGGGGATAGGTTTATTTAGTGACTACCAAAAAGTATATAAAAGAAATATATTTAGCACACTCACAGAAAAGGAAAACGTACTTTATATAATAGTAAACCTAAGGAACTTGTTTCCTTAAGAGATAGAATATGAAGAAATCAGTAGGGCTGAGAATATATAAATAAATTTATGGATAATATATCACTAATGGCTACTTTAGGAAGTGAGGAATGCTTGAGGGTTATCTTTTGAGCCTGCCACTAAACTGTAATCTAACCTGGGGAAGGATCTCCAAATTATGCTTTTCTTTTGTTGTTGTTGTCTTACTTTATTTTTTTTATTATGTTCAATTAGCCAACTTATGGTGCATCATTAGTTTTTGATGTAGTGTTCAATGATTCATTAGTTGCATCTAACACCCACCCTCCTCACAAACCATGATTTTCTACAAATTGTCCCTCAATGTCACTGTCAGAAAGAGGATGATGGGATGGCCCATTGCCTGACAGAAACAGGCAGTTGTCTCTCTTCAGCATTCCTGGGTCAAGCCTGAGACTGACTGAGGAACAATGCTCTAGGACTGATGACCACCAGTCTAAGAAGATATCTATGATAATGGAGGGGTGGGGCCACTCAAGAATTGTCCATGTGCCCATCTGTGTCTCAAAACTATCCCAGGAATAATCATGATAGAGATTCTCCAGCCTGGGGGATGTAGGGTAGAGATTAATTAATGTTCAGAACATTGACAGTAAAGGCCCTAGTTATTTTTGTCTGCCATGTGTTCCAGGAGTAGAAGGCTGAGTGGGGAAGGAAGCAGAAGGTGGAGAGAAAAGAGGGCCAAAGACCCCACACCCCAGCCCAGTATACCCAGCTTTTGTGCCAGAGAACTAGCCCCTCAGAGTATTGTTGCCATCTCCTACAAGCAGAAAAATGCACGTGAGTCCCCAGCCCCCCAACCCTCCCACCCCTGCCCATGGAGCACACACAACAGGAGAAAGTGTGTGTGGTGTCCTGGAGGAGCTGGGTTACAAATGTGAGAACAAGGGAATGAACCTGGTCTATCTGCACAGCTCTGCTGACATCCTTTGAAATCCGATTTCCATTCCGAGATCTCCTCTTTGATCTCTCAGTTGAAAAGTCTTGTCCCTGTAATGCACAAAGCTCCTATGCTGGGATAGTGTGACATTCATCCAGTACCTCTGCTGGGCACCTTTTCTCAGGACAAAGGTGGCAGCAGTGCCTGCCAACCAACTGACACCAGGCCATCCTGGCATGAGTGATGTTGTGTCACTTGAACACGAGCATCCCTTGGATGCTAGATCATGTGGACAGATGTGCTTTTCCTCTTCCTTCTCTGGGCTTATTTCTGTTTGTTCTCTGCCTTTCACTCTGTACACCTGTGTCTCCTTTTCCTTCCCTCCTCTTCTGCCTGCCCTCTCTCTATTGGTTGCCCACACAGGACATTTTTCAGTCTACAAAATGTAACAACACATTTATTACCCCTGGGTAACTGCATAAACAGTCAAGAAAATGCTTTTCAGCATGATGGAAGTGCCGTGAGTGTCATGAGTGTATAGCAAAGTAAATTATAAATGAAGAAAAATATTTCACTAGTACCGAGTCTAGGAATATCTGAATGTAATAATTTACTTCAATTAACAATGATTTGGAACGGGGGAAAAAAAACCTCTTGAGCCAAGACCTGATATTTACTAAGAGTTTCAGACTTACAGGGCAATTATTCAGCAGGTAGTCTTGTTAGGAGGGAGATAGGCTGCCACCACTAAAGGGCTGCTCATCCTTTATATCAGGTAGCGTTCTATGACGGCAGGCCTGGGTTGATGCACCCTTAATTCTCATTAAGGTGAATAACTTTATCTTGCATTTAGCACGTTGTTTTGGGATTGCCATTTCATGCATGTGCACCCAGTCTGACCAGATTGCAAACATCTTGAGGAGGAGGTAGGGCTTTGGATGATTTGAGCACTGCTTCCTGGTCACTTGGCACAAAGTCCTCAATATGATAGACAGTTAATACATGTTTGATGACTGGATGGATGGATGGATGGATGGAAAGATGAATAATTGATAGTGATCCCCAAACCTGGACTGATCTCTGAGATGGCAGGTTGCAAAATCCAATGTGTGGTTTCATGTCTCCTGAGCAGAGATGCAGGCCAGGACAAGTGGTCTGCAAAATCAGTTACCTATCATGGATTGCCTTTTGATGGCCTCCAGGCCACCTTCACATAGCTGGGGTCATCAGCAAACTTTTACCATGAGCTCATGCACTGTCATTACAGCACTGGGTTAACTTCATATCTGCTTGAGTATCACCTTCACCACAAGGCCCCTCTGTCACCCTATTTACAGTTGTTTCTGCCCCCAGCCAATCAGACTCCTCATTCCTCCTACCCTGGTCCCCATCTTCTTCTGTGGTTCTTATCTCCTTCTAAAGTACTGAGTAATTTATTTATTCATTCTGTTTGTTATTTGCTATTGTATCACTCTATGTTACAGTGTTGTATTTTAAATAAATATACAAAATTATTGTATTTGTATTACTGTAATTATATTATATTAGAATGTAAGTCCCACTATGTGCTTGACACATAGTAGGCACAAACATAAATGTGTGTTAAATGAATGAAAACTACCTTGTAGTACTGGCTAAGAGATACAAACTGGAGCCTACGGCAGTGGATTTTTTTGTCTGCGCCCTTTGGAAAAATAGATTTCCACTGAGATATCTGTGGCTGAGAGAAACTGGAAGAAGATAAATGGGCAGGGTTTAGGGGACCCTCCCTTGACACAACTACTCTTCTCTGTTTTATACATTGAACTTTTATAAAATATTTCTTTTGAGAAAGAAGATCTACTGCTTTTATTTTTTAAAGATTTTATTTATTTATCAGAGAGAAGGAGAGGAGGAGAGAGCGAGCACAGGCAGAGAGAATGGCAGGCAGAGGCAGAGGGAGAAGCAGGTTCCCTGCTGAGCAAGGAGCCTGATGTGGGACTCGATCCCAGGACGCTGTGATCATGACCTGAGCCGAAGGCAGCTGCTTAACCAACTGAGCCACCCAGGTATCCCAAAGATATACTGCTTTTAAGAAAACATGCTTCACTCGACTCTTTGCCCCCTCAGAAGGAGAGCTGAGAGCTGAGAGTTTTTGTGCACTTGCTCTGTACTGAGCAGGGGAGGATCCATGACATCTCCCAACCCAAAGCACCATCCCTGTCTTCCTTCAGGCAGATAGACTATGCAAAACCCATCAGAGCTCAGGCGAGACAAAGGCCAGTCCTCTGGGGAGCCCCTCAGAAAAGTTGAGGTGTTAGCATATGTATGGACGCCTTCCTTCCCGTAGGTGAAGTGAGAGTGATATATGCATAGAATGGAATACCTTTCAGTCTTTCAAAAGAAGGAAATTCTGCCATATTTGACAAAGTGGATGTAAGTTGGGGATACTGTGTGAAGTGAAGTAAGCCAGACACAGAAGAACAAATATTGCATGATTTCATTTATATGAGGTGAACTAATATAGCCAAATTCACAGAATCAAGAGTGGAATGGTGGTTGCCAGGGGCTTGGAGAGGTAGAAATGGGGACCTAATAATCAAGAGGCATAAAGTTTCAGTTAAGTAAGATGAGTAAATTTGAGAGAAGTTATTATACACTTAAATTTTTGTTAAGAGGGTAGCTGTCATATTAAGTGTTCCTACCACAATGAGATAATTTTTTTAAAGGAAACATCTTTGAAACCCACTGATTTATAGCAAAATATACTTTTTTTTGCATAATGAGCCTATAGACCAGCAACAATATCATTGCATGGGAGATTATTAGAAATGCAGAATCTCAGGCCCATCCCAGCCATACTGAGTGAAAATCTGCATTTTAACAAGACCCCCAGGTGATTCAAATCCACCACAAAGGGCTGTGTTTTTGGTTCTGTATTTCCTCCCTCTCCCTAGAGTGCTATGAATGCAGTGGGCAGCTAGACGTGGCTTGGGCTGTCTTTCTTCAGGTAGAGTTGTTAATGCATCAGACTGATGCCAAAGTTGGGTAGATAGAACAGGCAAAAAAGGGGGAAGCAGGGCGTGTGCATAGCCCACACTTGAGATTATTAGCCTTGACTAGATGATGGCATGCTCAGGATTGGATTATTTGGTTAAAGACAGAGTGAGGGCACAAGTAATTGAAATATACCATATTCCCTGAACTTCATTCCAGACAGTACTTTCAACCTGTTCCTGTAATAAATCTTCTACCATTGCTGCTAGCAAGAGGTAAAACTGAACAGAATTAAGTTTTGGCTCCTTTGCCAGGTGGAATTACTAACAAGTGATGACATATCTAGAAACTAGGCAAGAGAAAACAAAACAAAACAAAACAAAAAAGACAAAAAGAGAAAAAATAAGCAGACGCCCTGTAAAATCCAAAATCTTGATAACCAATTTATGGTCTCTGAAAAAGGAAGAGCTGACTACACATTAATTTGAAAGCACACACCTCTCCCAAAGTCAAGCTTTATTAATTACACTTGAAAAAAGTTTAGTAAGGCAGCCTGGTTTTACGCACAGTATATTTTTAAGCTGCATGCTATCAAATAGGAAGATACTTTCAGATTTCTTGGGCATGTGCAAGAGATCCTATAAACACCTTTCAGCTCCATTTATCTTGCCTGTTGTGGTTGTGGTTCATGATCAGTGATTTGTCATCTCCCTATATGATTTTGATCATATCATTTAGCAGTACTGTCAGAGAGCACTTAGGTGGTTTAGCTTTGAAACTACCCATTGAGAGATGAATAAAACAACAACAACATTATGCACATCATTAGCTTATGTAATAAAAAATGATTAAATACAGCTAGCTTTCAAATACATATAAAATATATCTAGCTGAAAGTATAAATATTTATAATGTTTATGTTCTTCTTGGATTAAATTACCTTAAATAACAGAAAATCACTATCCTACCTCACTTGGTAACCATCAACACTGAAGTCATCAATGGATTATGAAAATTTTGCAAGAAAGTTTGAACAGTGCCATAATTTACATTGCCATCATTGTTATACATCCCTTTGGATAAATCCCCCCAAAGTAGACTAGTTGTGTCTTCAACAAATAGGAATTAGAGCATGTGCAGTTAGGCTGCTGGAGGTGGGAGTAGGGTGAATGAGAGAGGGAAAGATAAATTTATCATTTAAGAAATACATATTATATCACCAAAATATTTGGTGAGTTAGATGTGGGTGTTTTCCCTCTCTGATTTTAGTGACTACCAGAAATTATATGGAATTCCCATCCTGTTTCCACATCCCTGGCCTTCTTTGAATGGAAGTTCTAGAGAGGGAGGACCCAGGGGACTATGGGTTTGGGAACTCTACAACTGGAACACTTTCCAGCTGGCTGAGTCATACTTCATTACTGAAGTCATTTGGAAGGCCACCAAGTCTCAGTTCCCTAATTATCATCAGGAACTCCTTTGAACATTTATGAACCATGTTCAACAAAAATAAGCATTGGCCATACCTCCTCATTCAAAAGTCGCATCTAGATTTAGGTTTTTGGAAATCTATTCAATTTATTGTACATTTTCACCATGGAATGTTATTAAATTCTCACAACCAAGAGTTTTCAGTTTTTATTCTCACTGACCTCTTAAAATCATGCAAATCATCTATTCTTGCTGATCACCCCTTTCTCTTTGAAACACTCTTTGTCTGGTTTTCACTATGTGGAATTACGGTGATGTTCCTTCTGTTTCTCTGACTAACCCTCTCACTCTGCTTCTCTTTTAGTGGCTCAGTTTGACTGTTAAACATTGGTGTTCTACAAATTCACAGAGGTCATCATTCTCAGTCCTGAGTTGGTTCTACTCACTTCTTACTCTATTCTTTCTCCCTAATCAGACTTTTTTACTGCATGACTTCAATGATTGTCTGTTGATAATGACCCCCAAGTTATTATCTCCAGCTCAGAACTATTTACTGGGGCACACAGTCTTGTGTGTACATACAACTTTCCTCTCAATTACTCTGCTTGGATTTTGACAAACACGATTCAATAGAGTTCTCTTCTATCCCATTTAAAGGTACCACAATTCAATAAAAGTGACCAGAAAATGAAGCATATCACTTGAGACCTGCCGCATTTTCACCACCTATGTTCAATCACCACCAAGTTATCACTTTATCACTAAAATCTCTCTCAAATATCTCCAATTATGCTATTACCACTCTAGTCCAAGTTTTTCTCTTCCACCAGAATATTTTGATTGAACAAATCATTTTTCATACTACAGCTAGAGTGATCTTTTAGAAATGCAAATCTGATCACGACTGTCTTGTTCAATAGCTCCATCCTGTTCGTAGGTTAAGGACCAAGCATCATATCTGTACCTACAAGGTTTATTCAAACTCACTTCCTAGGATTCAGCCAGTCTTATCCTTTTCAGATTTACCCCTAAGTTCAGCCACAGAAGCCTCAGTTCTTCACCTGTTCCAGGCTCTTCCCTTTCTCAGATCTTTTTCCAAACAGTTTTTCTTCCTGGAATTCAGTTCTCCCTCTTGGTACCTTCCTAAAATACTTAAAATTTTTCCTCGAACTTGGTCTCTTCTCTTTTCACTTTGTCGCTTAGCACTTAACCACTCCTGAAGGGTTCCAGTAATCATTTCTGTGCAGACAATACCCAAATATACATCTTTTAAGGCGGCTGAAAATGGCATGTACAATAATAGATATTTATACCCAGATGTTTTTTAAGTGTCTTAACATCAATATCTCCCAAATTCATCTTTCTTTCATAGCTGTTCCTCCTCATGTCCTCTCCTCATGTCCCAGTAATAACATCATTGGTCTTAAAACTATTTACTCTTTAAAGTAATAACTTTATTGAGATATAATTCACATACCATAAAATTCATCTTTTTGAAGTGTGCAATTCATTGTTTTTTTGTATATTCACAGTTATATAATTATCGCTACTCTCTAATTTTAGAATAATTTCATTATCCCCAAAAGAAACCCCAAACCCATTTACAATCACTTTCCCCACCTTGCCCTCCCCCCAACCCCTAGAAACCATTAGTCTACTTTCTGTCTCCATGGATTTGCCTATTATAGACAGTTTAAATAAGTAGAATCATGTGATTTGTAACTTTTTGTGTCTGTCTTCTTTCATTTAGCATAATGTTTTCAAGGCTCATCCATGTCATACCATGATTTAGTACTTCATTCCTTTTTACAGATGATTAATATTCAATGATATGGATATACCACATTTCTTTATCCATTCATCCACTGATGGATATTTGAGTTGTTTCCACTTTGGGCTGTCATGAATGATGATGTTGTAAACAGTTCTGGATAGGTTTTTGTGTAGATATATTTTTTTCAGCTCTCTTAAGTGTATTCCTAGGAGTGGAATTGCTGAGTCTTCCAAAACTCCTCCTTTCCCCGCTTCTCCTAAATTTAGCTCTACCTGTATCAAATTAATAAAAGACAAAATTTTTTAAAAGAGCCAAATTAAAGCTCTAATTCTGTCACTCAAGTTGTCAAAAATCCCTCAATGACTTCTCACTGAAAACTGAATTAAGCCAGACTCATTGGATGGACATTAGTAGCCTTGCCTAATGTGGTCCTTGCCAAATATTTTGGTCTCAACTCCAACCACTATAGTATAAAATCTGAATTATTTGTAAAGTCTTTTCTGAATAATCTCAACCACGCCCCAAGTTAAAACGTTACTAATCCTTTTCTAGAACTTCCATAAACACATCTGTTTGTACCAGGATATAAGTCCTAGGACAATGTGCAAGTTCAAGGACAATGTACATGATAGGTACTCAATAAATATATATTGAATGAATAAAAAATATGTATAAATGTAAAGTATTTGTTATCATACCACTTTCCCATGTGTTCATCAAATTCATTCAACCTCACTTACTGGGGAGTAACCCTTCTGAGGGAAAAGGCTGTATCTCAGCCATCCTTGAGTCCCCAGCTGGTAACAGTAACTGGCATACACTAAGTTTTTAACAAATACTTTTGAAACAGCTGAATCAATCTATCAATCAAACCTTGAACTATTCCCTAGTATTTGGACATGGCTTGAACCTGTTCTTTTACTTGTCTTTGAGAACAACTTCCCTTCTGTCTGAGATGCCATATCTCTCTCTCCTAAAAGGCCCATGTCAAATAACACCTCCTCTATTATGTCTTTTCTTCCCTTAGTTCAATAAGAAATAATCTCACAACACTCACGTAATCTCACAACACTCACTTTGTTAGTAACACTTTCATGAAAAATCCTATCCTGCCTTCCCTCCCAGAAATCTTTGACCTCCTCATATGCAACACCTCCCCCAGTTAGCACTTCCTTTAGTTAAAAGCTATGTAAGAGAAAGGAATATGTATTATTCTAGGAGACTGCTTTATACAGAAGTAGATACTTAAGGATGGAATTAGGAAATAGAGTTAACGGATTCGTTGAACTTAAGGAGATACAGTAGAATTCTTGATTTTTTCCACCTTGAGCTTTCCCATTTCAGTATTTGATCTCATTAAACAAATTCTAAGAATACCTTCTGATTCCTCTCCACTCCTTTTGACATATCCAACCTATGGGCAAGTTCTATTGCTTATGACTCTAGAGTAGATACTGAACCCTTTCATTTATCTTTATCACCTTGGCTACCATCTTCATCCAAGACACCACCATCTCTTATCTACTGCAATAACCTTCAACTGGTCTCTTTTCTTTCACTCTTGTATCCCTGTAAGACTAAATTTGTATATTATTTGCATATCATTAAATGTATATTAAATTTAATATTTAAAAGTATACATCAGATTTAATGGCTTTCTGTTAGGAAACTTAGATTAAATATAAACTTCAATGAGTGGCTGGGCTCCATCCTCTCGATGTTTTCATGTCCTTACAGTCTCACCCTTGCTCACCATCTGCTAGTGATACTGGCCTGGAGGACCAGGGGGAAATTGTATTTTACTTTCCATCCTGTTAAAAAGTGTAATTTAGAACAAGTCTCTACCTATGGGACTCAATCACTTATTTCTAGCATGAGGGGAGTAAACAAACTGGTCGTGAATAATCTCTTTAATTATCTTCAGAGTTCCTAAGTCACTCATCCTATGGATTATTAGTAGGAATCATTTAAAAAAAATTTTTTTGTTGAATGAGTGTGATGCATAACATTCTTTAAATTTAAGGTTTATAGCATATTACTTTGATTCATATAATATTGTAATGTAATTGTCAATGTAGTGATATTTGTCACATTACATAATGACATTATTATCTATATTAATTATAATGTGAATTAGAGCTTCATGGCTTATTACTACCTGTTACAAGTCTGTACCCTTAAACACAACTGGTCTTACCACACATATACATATCCACACCCACATTCCCTCATAACCACTATTGTACTTTTTACTACATGTTTAACTTTTTTAGATTCCATGTATAAATGACATCATACAGTAATCGTTTTTCTCTGTTTGATTCATCTTGTTTAGCATAATATATTAGGTCCACCAAACTGGAGGATATCTTCCTTTCTCTTGTTGTTTAATATTGCACTGTGTAAATGTACCACATCCTTTTTATCCATCTACCCATTGATGAACACTTGGGTTCTTTTCATAGTTTGCCAATTATGAATAAAGTTAAAATAACATGGAAGTACAGATATCTTGTGGAAATCCTGTTTAAATTTCCTTTGAGAAAATATCTAGAACTGGAATTGCTGGATCATATGGTAAATCAATTTTTAATTTTTTGAGGAACATCTCTATTGTGTTCCATAGAGGTTGGGCCATTTACATTCCCACCAACAATGTGTAAGTGTTCCCTTTCCACCATATTCTCGCTGGCACCTGTTGCCTCTTGTCTTCTTGATGATAGCCATTCTAACAGGTAGGAGGTGGTTTCTCATTGTATGGGTAATTTGCAATTTCCCTAAGGATTAGTAATGTTGAGGATCATTTCATATGCATGTTGGTCATTGTTCTATATTAGGAAAATGCCACTTTTATTTTTTTAATGTTTATTATTGCAGTATAGTTGAAAAACAATGTTATATTAGTTTCAGCTATATGACATAGTGATTCAACAATTCTACACATTACATGGTCACCATGAAAACCGTAGTTATATCTGTCACCATACATTATTACAAGTCCATTGACTATATTCCCTATGCTGTACATTTAATCCTCATTACTTATTTTAAAACTGGAAGTTTATATCTTTTAAACCACTTCACTACTTTAGCCATAATCCCACTCCTCTTCCCTCTGACAACTGTGTTTGTTCTCTTTATCTATGAATCTTCTTCTTCTTCTTCTTCTTTTTTTTTTTTTTTTTGCTTTTTGCTTGCTTCTTTGTTCATTTGTTATGTTCCACATATCAGTGAAATCACTTGGTGTTTGTCCTTCTTTGACATATTTCACTGAGCATATATTGTCTGAGTCCATCTATGGTATTGCAAAGGGCAAGATTTCATTCTTTCTTTATGGCTGAGTAATATTCCATTGTGTGTGTCTATACAGTGCACACACATGTTCTTTATTCATTCTTCAATAAATAGACACTTATGTTGCTTCCATAATTTGGCAATTGTAAATAAGGCTGCAGTAAACATAGGAACACATGTATTTTCTTAAATTACCACTTTTATTTCATTGGGTAAATATCCAACAGCAGAATTTCTGGATTGTCTGGGTTTTCTCTTTTTAATTTTTTGAGCAACCTCCATACTGTTTTCCATGGTGGTTTTACCACTTTACATTCCAACCAATGCAGCACAAGGATTCCCTTTTCTTAACATCTCTCCAACACTTGTTTCTTTTTGCTTTGATTCTAGCTATTCTGACTAATATAAGAATGCTGAAGTATGAATTTATGAATATCAGAATCATGGTGCTTGTTTTGTCTTTTTGTAATGGTCTTCAATTTTTCTCCAGCAAAAGCAAGATTTTCTCAATGAGAAAATTCATAAAATGTCCTGGTTTTGACAAAATCACACACACACACATACACACACACACACACACACACACACACACACACACACAAGCAGAGGTAAAACTATATAGCATTAAAACAACACCAAAAATGAAGTTGTACACTATATAAGTGTGATTCTAATTACTCACCAATTGAGAAATGAAGAGTGAGATAGGAGATATTATTATATATTTTAGGGAGAATTATCAGAAGTAGCTCCACTCATGACATAAAGCACTCTGGAGCCCTCCTTTGTGTTACATGTTGTACTCAGAGGGAGAAGAGTGTTTGGGTCAGGAAAAATGATCTGGAGGTAGTGATGATTGTGAATACAAATATACCTGACAGACAAGGTAGAGAAGCATTCCAGGTAAAGGACAGCAGAAATGCCAAGGGAAAGCTTTAAGATAAGACTAATTATATTGGGACTTCTGCCATGCAGGGTGGCCTGAAGGCTATTAGAAGATGAACTGAAAGGTAGGCAGGAGGCTGATGATGACAGAGGGCCTTATGCACCATGCTGATGACTTTGGGTGTCACCATTTAGGGTGGTGACTTCTAAAGAAATTCTGTGGGGCTCTGGATATTTTGCTAGAAGGGGAAACTGTGAAGGACAATAAGGGTATAGAAGAGGTTTTCAACGTCCTCCCACTGTTCAACCAATGCTTGCAGTAAGAATTTATGTTTTATTTGTTTATGCACTCATGTAAGTATGCAAATAAAAGTTTGCAAGGCTAAAATAATTAAAAAACTACCAGAACCAAAAAAGAAACAAAAAACTAGAGGCAAAAGAAAGCTACACAAAGATTTTGGGTAAGACAAAATCTGGTGTGTTTCAGAAAAATCTCAGTCCAGGTTAGACTATCCGTCCCCATCCCAAGGTGGCCGTGTTCTAAGTATGTTGTATAGGAATGCTTATTGTCAACTGGTTTCGACCACATGTCATCTCTCCTAAGGCTGGGAAGATTTCCCTTTCATTGCCTTCCCAGTAGTTATGCATTAGCTTTGTGATGAGAGGAGCTTGTGGAGATTTAGCAGGCCCAGGTGAAACGCAGGCCATTATACTCAGAAAGTTGTGGGAGTCACAGGGACAGTTCTGTGTAAGTGTTTACAGGAGCCCTGTGTGGGAGCGCCCATTTCCCATGCCTCGTCATGGTCAGACCCGTTGCTTCTCAGACTCCTGTAAACCCCAGGTTTTATGCTTCCATTTGAGACAGTGACTGTTTCTCCATCGCTCTGACTACCTCTTTGCAGACAGACCTTCATTTCCCAGCTTCTACCTCATCCAGGTGAGCGGTAAATCTTCTGTGAACCCTTCAGTCCTGTAATATTGTAGCATCTTAAGAGACCTGACAGAACCCAGACTGATACAGGTGTGTATCTAGTAATCCACTGGGTGGAGAAGATCATGTTAAAACTCCTATTTCTAGATACGCAATCTGAGGGGTTTGAATCTAGATATACTTTAATCTCTCCATTTTAAAATCATAGCATTTTAGGACAAATGTCATGGTGAAAGAGTAAGCATGACTTAAGGAAGGCAAAGTGCATGTGTTGAGATGTGTTTTCAGTTTGTTTATTGAGAGAGGTATGAAGTTTTCAGAATTTGAGAACCTTGTTAGAGAGGATGGCCCTGAATGGTGAAAGAGTAAGCATGACTTAAGGAAGGCAAAGTGCATGTGTTGAGATGTGTTTTCAGTTTGTTTATTGAGAGAGGTATGAAGTTTTCAGAATTTGAGAACCTTGTTAGAGAGGATGGCCCTG
>NC_081559.1:47291009-47339028 GCF_022355385.1 Mustela nigripes
GAAGAAGGACAAAGCTGTAGACCGAGTGTTCAGTCAGAAGGCTATTGTAGACGTTATCCAGGAAAGAACTGATGAGACTCTGAAGTGAGGCTGTGGCAGGGGCAGTCGGATTTAAGTAGTACTCAGGAGGTAAAAGAGGGAGCAGCAGATAGATGACCTTTGTGGAGGAAAGAGAAGGACAGCTCAAGATGACTCCTAGGTTTGCAGCTAAGGTGCTTCCATTTGCAGAGCAAGACCTGCCAGTTGCTTTTGTTTGTTTTTCGTCTCCTCTAGCTTGGCAATTTAGAAAAACCACCACCCACCAAAACCAAGTAGGGTTCATCTAGGAATGTGAAGGATGGTACAGTGTTAGGAAAACTTCCCCCAGCTCTACCGTGCAAAGGCTCTAAGAGAAAACTTGTGGGAGCTACAGCTAACCATCCACCCATATTTTGTGCTCTCCACTCCACTGTATAGAGTTGCTAGCAGAAGTGATGCCCAGATGGGACCATGTGACTCATTCTTGCCAAGGGAAATATTGGGAGGGGGGGCAAAGCTCTTTAAGAAGCCGGAGTGCTGGTTTCACATCCTCTTTCCCTTCTATCTGCAGAATTTAGACAACAGCAAGGCCCTAGATGCTAAAGCAGACACAGCTGGAAGAAATCTGGGCCCTTGAATTACATTATGGAGGAGAGCCACTTGCTTTAGTGTTCTGTGCCTGAGAAATAAGCCTTCCACCACATTAGACACCAAAACATGCGTCTGCTTGTTCTTTAAAAATGTTTAGTCTACTTTAAATGTTCTGAAGATCCTATAGTAGAGGCCCCTTAGCATACAATAACAGCAAATAATCATTGTTGATACAAACTTTTAGAAAACCTATTACTTAACAGCCTTTCTGGATGTGGGATCCATGCATAGGATGAATTTGGGTGGAAAAAATTACATTTACCTTTTCACTAACATTCCGCTGAAGTTTAGCATGTCTTTTCATTGTGGATATATGCAACACGTCCAGTGTGATTAGCAGTTGCTGCGACTTGTCGCCAACAGAGAACAGATCTTGTCCTATCACATTAAAGATGTTCCTTGGCTTACAGTGGCATTATGTCCAGATAAATCCATTGAACATAGTTGAACGAGTTGAACATAGCATAAACTGAGAGTGCACTTAATACACCTTACCTGCTGAACTTCACAGCTTAGCCTCACTTACCTTAACTTTCTCTGAACACTTACATTTTCCCACAGTTGGGCAAAATCATCCTCCCACAAAGCCTGTTGTATAACGAAGTGTTGTGTATGTCATGTGATGGCTTGAATGCTCTGCTGAAAGTGAAACACAGAATGGCTGTAGGGGTACAGAGTAGCTGTAAGTGGATCAGTTGTTTGTCCTCATGATCAAGTCGCCATATGGGAGCTGGGGCTCACTGCTACTGCCCAGCATCATGAGAGAGGATTTTACTGCCTATCCCTAGCGCAGGGAAAGCTCCAAATTCAGAATTTGCTGATGTGTGGGCTTTACTGAGTGCGTCTTGCTCTTTAACCATAGTAAAGTCCAAAATCCTAAGGTGAATCATCATAAGTTGGGGACACTTTAAGTGTTGCCAATATATCAATATTGTTTATACTGTCAATATTTCAGAATTACAGATTGTGTAATACTAAACCTTCATAAGCACATATATTCTATCACAACTTCCAAAAATGTTTTGATATATGTATTAAAAATGATTAATCAATTTTTTAATATATGTACTTTATGCATTTTAAAACATTTTTCTGAAAGGAGGCCCATGGCATGAAAAAAAAAAACCCACCTTATAATATATTTTTTCAATGTAGAGATGATTATCTAACTTATAACAACAGGGTTTCTGCTTCCAAACTTTAAAAGTCCAGTTTGAACACTAGCTAAAATATGATAAAGACACATAGAATTACAACAGATTAATGAATACCCAACTTTTGTAGCAACATAGACGGGACTGGAGGAGATTATGCTGAGTGAAATAAGTCAAGCAGAGAGAGTCAATTATCATATGGTTTCACTTATTTGTGGAGCATAACAAATAGCATGGTGGACATGGGGAGTTAGGAGAAGGGAGTTGGGGGAAATTGGAAGGGGAGGTGAACCATGAGAGACTATGGACTCAAAAACAATCTGAGGAAAGGAAACAGTTAACAAAACCAAAAGACAACTGACAGAATGGGAGAAGATATTTGCAAACGACATATCAGATAAAGGACTAGTGTCCAAAATCTATAAAGAACTTAGCAAACTCAACACCCAAAGAACAAATAATCCAATCAAGAAATGGGCAGAGGACATGAACAGACATTTCTGCAAAGAAGACATCCAGATGGCCAACAGACACATGAAAAAGTGCTCCATATCACTCAGCATCAGGGAAATACAAATCAAAACCACAGTGAGATATCACCTCACACCAGTCAGAATGGCTAAAATTAACAAGTCAGGAAATGACAGATGCTGGCGAGGATGCGGAGAAAGGGGAACCCTCCTACACTGTTGGTGGGAATGCAAGCTGGTGCAACCACTCTGGAAAACAGCATGGAGGTTCCTCAAAATGTTGAAAATAGAACTGCCCTATGACCCAGCAATTGCACTACTGGGTATTTACCCTAAAGATACAAATGTAGTGATCCAAATGTTTATAGCAGCAATGTCCACAATAGCCAAACTATGGAAAGAACCTAGATGTCCATCAACAGATGAATGGATAAAGAAGATGTGGTATATATACACAATAGAATACTATGCAGCCATCAAAAGAAATAAAATCTTGCCATTTGCGACAATGTGGATGGAACTAGAGGGTATCATGCTTAGCGAAATAAGTCAAGCGGAGAAAGACAACTATCATATGATCTCCCTGATATGAGGAAGTGATGATGCAACATAGGGGATTAAGGGGGTAGAAGAAGAATAAATGAAACAAGATGGGATTGGGAGGGAGACAAACCATAAGTGACTCTTAGGTTGGGAGAAGGGGGGTGGGGTTATGGACATTGGGGAGGGTGTATGTGCTATGGTGAGTGCTGTGAAGTGTGTAAACCTGGTGATTCACATACCTGTACCCTTGGGGATAAAAATATATGTTTATAAAAAATAAAAATTTAAAAAAAAAACAATCTTAGGGGTTTTAAGTGGTGGGGGGTGGGAGGTTGGGGGAACCAGGTGGTGGGTATTAGAGAGGGCACAGATTGCATGGAGCACTGGGTGTGGTACAAAAACAATGAATACTGTTATGCTGAAAATAAATTAAAAATAAATTAAAAAAAAAATTACAACAGATTAAAAGAATCTCATGGTAACTCTAACCATCCAAATATTTTTAAATAATAAAATAATATCAGTAAGAAATCAAACTTTGTGCATATGTCTTTGGACACATGCACATAAATGTCGTTATTTTTTTTTTTAGCGCAACCAAAGCCTTCCAGACCTGTCAAGACTACCATCAATACATTTCTTTCTGATTCATTCATATGATCAATTTCTAAATCACAAATTCTGGTTAAGGTATTTATAATATTCTGGATCTTCACTAAACCATGAAAGTATTTGCCTATGTTGAGCAGGATATGAATTATAAATGATAAAGATCTTTCACTATTTAGGAATCATTCTGGGGGTTGCAATATTAAGAATTTTACTTTCATCTACATTTTATTAGTGGGTCTGAAAATAGTGATCTTCTAAAACCAAAACTCAATGGCATCTGGAAATTGCAGTTTCCAAAGGCAACAGAACATACTCTGAACAGCCTGCCATATATGCTTGTACCATCATGTCTTCCCATTTATGACCTAAAAAAATATCTAAAAGTAATCATCCCTGAAATCACTTTAAGGGACATAATCACTTCCCATCAACAGCCCTTCCTTCCTGTATATTTTAATACAAAAGCTATTTCCAAAAGTGAGACACTTGGCCAGTAATTTTCATAAGGCAATGCAATATGAAAGAAAGGAACTTTCATATTAAACAAACAAACCTGGGTTTGGGATCCTAGCCCATTACTTAAAACTTTGTGTCCTTAATTTTTATTTTTTTTCCTGAGTTTGATTTCCTCCTCATGAATTGGAGATAGGATCACTTACCCCATGCCGTTTTTGTGAATATTAAATGAGATGCTTATGTAAATTTCAACAGAAAAAACGTCTGTGCAGAAAACTGTTAATTCTATCCTTTACTGACTTATAAATAGAGTCATCACAATAGACTTGAACAAAGGGTCAACCTTCACAATAACCTAGCAAAATCTCCCCAAAGGGAACTATTTAGCCTCAGGTAGGACTTTTTAAGACTTGGCTACACAAACACACAGCATCTGTCCCTATAAATATACGTTTCAAATCTCCATTTTCCTTAAAACCAGTGTATGTGTAAATCTTAAATATTTGACGTAGAATTCTGTTGGATCCAGTGTTTGTGTGTTGGGTTTAGAAATACTGCCCACCTAACTAAAGGAAAACTATTTAAAAAGGCAGTCAACAATTTCTGATGAATGTCTCTGAGCATGTAATGGCCAAATAAATCTAAAGCAGTGAATTCCATGATTACCTCCGTTAACACGCTATCTGTTTATTAACGGCTGGTGGGAGTATTTCGCTTGTTTTTTGTGGATGTCCTGAATTGTGTGTGATGGTATATTTCCCTCTCCAAAGTTGCAATTAGATTGCATCCCTTGAAGTGATTGTATTACATTTTTAGGGAAATCCATTTGGGGGATAATTTTTACTGCTTCTATGTCCACAAAAGTGGACATCTTTAGAGATCAGATAATGATTGCAGCTCAAATTTACAGACCTTCTTCATAGGAAGTTTAACAAATGACTTGTGTATGTCATTTCCTCTAAACCTAACAGTGCTCCCATTAGATGGGTGTTATTACAGACAGAAAGTAGCTTGTCCAAGAATGGAAAACTTACAAGCGGCAGAACTAAGATTCAAACTCAGGTGTTGTGCAAAGCTTTTTTTTTTTTAAAGCCATGATGCTACACAGTTCTTTGATTTCCCAATGATGTCTAGATACCTGAACTCAATATTTCGTGGCATGATGTTTGAGATTTTCAGAAGCCTAAAGCAGATTGGAACTTCAAAAATGAGCATGAAAATATCATGAGCCACCTGACTTCCTAGAACCAAATGGAAATGAATATCAATAGAGAGAACAAAAGATAAGTAGACCCTTACTCCCGTAAGCTCTGTTGAGGAAGTCTGTGGGCACTATTTCCAAAGGGGCTGAAAATCTTTATTGTTTCATTACCAATTCCAACAGGTCCCCCGCCCTGGAGTACAGAAAATTAGTGGGTTAAATGGTAATGTCAAATTCAACAATGGAGAGTTTCAAGGATTCAGGTTAGTTGAGTGAGGTACACCTACCATTCAATTCTGTCTCCTCAGTACTGACTGTTCTCTGAATTCTAGATTCCCATCTCCCCTCCCAGCTAGATGTTCCCATTTGAATATTCACCACCATTTCCCCTTCAACACATGTAAAGTTAAAAGGGCTAAAACCCACAAGGGAGTACTTGCTAATGGGACCATCAGGAGAGGCATTAGATTCTGGGGCCAGATCACTGGTATTCCAGTCCTGTCTGTCCCTCATGATTCTGTGACTGAACACATCTGCCAACCTCTTTTAGCTTCAGGTTTCCTAACTGCAATGGAAATACTACTGCCGACGTCATGGGGTTATTATGAAGGCTAAAGGAATTATTATATGTAAAGCTCTTAGACAAGTGCTGGGCATTCAGTAAGCACCATGGAAATGTGGTTGCTATTATTATTGTTAATATTATATCATGGATCATCCAGGCTAAAAACTGATGTCATCTGTTTGGATTGCTAGATGTTGGGAGGATGTGGGAGCATAGCAAGGAAGCAGTCAGCCACCACCTTCTTTTAATTCTCCTTTTGGAAGACTCCTCTCATTTTTAACAGCTACTGCCCTAATTCAGGCCTCTCTTACCTTTGATCTTCTCCATTACAGTAGCAGTCTGCTCATTTTTCTCTCCTACAATTTATGCACTATGCCTGCAGATTGATCTTTTCAAAATAGAGTTTATGGTATTATTCTCTACCCAACAACGTTCAAAGTCTAATGCAATTGCAGGGAGTGCAAACTTGTCATTCTGGGACAGAAAATCCTTTCAGTCCATCCCAGCCTAGTTGTTAGCCTCATCTTCCTCCCTTGCATGTCCATTTGAGATTAACTGCCTCTTCCAGGTCACTAATTCATATCCCAGTGTCCCAGGAGAGTTAATTTATTTCCCATCAGTGACCACTTGACTCTGCAAAGGTATTTTAACTCACTGGGGCTTAATATAGGACAAATCTTATTACTATAACTTAGTTATTGCAAGAAAAAAAAAGTTTCCTGTTTCTCTCCCAGCTTGTTTCCTTTTTGCCAAAATAGATTCTTCATTTTGACCATACCAGTGATTTGACTCTATTTGAACAGCTTCAGTCTCTGGTCATTTATGTTAAGATTGTGTGACATTTAGATATGGAATTCATATTATTTAAAATAACTGTTGTTTTTTTCACTCAAGTATAATTAGCATACAGTGTTCTATAGTGTCAGTGCACACTATGATGATTCATCAGTTCTCTGTATTTCTCAGTGCTCCTCCAGATATGTGTACCCATGAACCCTTTGTCTCTTTCACCTAATGGCCCAACAGCTTCCCCTCTGGCAACCAAAGGGGATCTTTGTATTCATAGGTTTGGTTTTTGTTGTTGTTGTTCAACATGACATGTTGTCCAATGACTGGATGAAGTCATATGGTAGTTGTCTTTCTCTGACTGACTTACTTCACTTAGGATTATAACTTCTAGGTCAATCCATGCTGTTGCAGATGGGAAGATCTCATCCTATTTTAGGGTTGAGAAATACTCCATTGTATGTATATACCACACCTCCTTTTTTTTTTTTTAAGATTTATTTATTTGACAGGCAGAGATCACAAGTAGGCAGAGAGGCAGGCAGAGAGAGAGGAAGGGAAACAGGCTCCCTAATGAGCAGAGAGCAAGATGCGGGGCTCGATCCCAGGACCCTGGGTTCATGACCTGAGCCGAAGGCAGAGGCTTTAACCCACTGAGCCACCCAGGCGCCCCACCACACCTCCTTTTATCCATTCATCTGTGGATGGACTCTTGGTTGCTTCTATATCTTGGCTATTATAAATAATGCTACAGTAAATAGAAGAGTACCTGTATCTTTTCAAATTGGGCTTTGGGGTGGTTTTTTGGTGGGGGGCAGGCAGGGGTTAACTCCCTAGTAGTAGAATTATTGGGTCATTTTGGTAATTCTGTTTTTTATTTTTTGAGGAACATCTATAGTGTTTTCCACGGTGGCCACACCAGTTTGCTTTCCCACCAACAGTGCATGAAAGTTCCTTTTCCTCCACATTCTTGCCAACATGTTATTTCTTGTGTTTCTGATTGTAGCCATTCTAATAGGTACATTGTAATATCTCACCGTGATTTTCATTTTACTTTCCCTGATGACTAGTGATGTGACACATCTTTTCATGAGTCTATTGTCCATCTGTATGTGTCAGTGGAAAAATGTCTGTTTAGGTCCTCTACCCAGTTTTAATTGGATTCATTTGAAATTTTTTTGGTGTTGAGTTGTGTAAGTTCTTTATATATTTTGGATATTAACTTGTGTTGGATATATCACTTGCAAATATCTTCTTCCATTCAGTAGGTTGTCCTTTGGCTTTGTTGATGGTTTGTTTCTCTGTGCAAAACCTTTTTATTTTGGTATAGTAGCAGTAGTTCCACTTGCTTTTGTTTCCCTTGCCTTAGGACACGTATCTAGAAACATGTTTCTACAATGGGTGTTAAAGACATTACTGCGTATATTTTCTTCTGGGACTTTTATGGTTTCAGGTCTCATGTTTATGTCTTTAATTCATTTAGAGTTTGTTTCTGTGTATGGTGTAAGAAAGTGGTCCAGTTTCATTTCTTTGCATGTAGGTGTCCAGTTTTCCAGCACTCTTTGTTGAAGATACTGTCTTTCCCATTGTATATTCTTGCCTGTTTAGTTACAGGTTAATTGACCATGGGCTATCTGCTCTGTAGCACTGTCTAATTGTTGTTTGTTTGTTTGTTTGTTTGTTTTTCACTGCCATACTGTCTTGAATACTACAGCTTGTAGTATGTCTTAAATTGTAGGATTGTGTTATCTCTAGCTCTGTTCTTCCTCCCAATTACTTTGATTATTTGGAGTTTTTTTGTGGTTACATACAAAATTTGGACTATTTGTGGAGTGCCTGAGTGGCTCACTGGTTAAGCATCTGTCTTCAGCTCAGGGCAAGATCCCAGATTCCTGGGATTGAGCCCTGCATTGGGCTCCCTACTCAGCGGAAAGCCTGTTTCTCCCTCTCCCACTCCTCATGCTTATGTTCCCTCTCTTGCTGTCTCTGTCAATAGATAAATAAAACCTTAAAAAAAAAATCTTTTTTTGGACTGTTCTAGTTCTGTAAAAAAAGAAATTGTTGGTGTCTTGAGAAGGATTGCAATGAACTGTAAATTGCTTTGGATAGTATAGACATTTTAGCAATATTTGTTCTTCCAATTCCTGAACATGGAAATCATTGCAGTTGCTGTGGCACCTTCTAATTCTTTCATCAGTGTTTCATAGTTTTCAGAGTACACGTCTTTCAACTCATTGGTTAAGTGTAATTCTTTATGGTCCAATTCTAAATGAGAAAGTTTTCTTTTTTTCCTCTTTCTGTGCTTCATTATTAGTTTACAGCAATGTGACAGATTTTGTCTATTAATTTTCTATCCTGCAACTTCACTGAATTTATTAGTTGTATTTTTCTTGGTGGGGTGCCACTTCCTGATGGCGCACGGGAGAAGAATGAGGCACAAACAAGTCAGCTCCAAGAGTAGGAGAGCAGGGTAACAACAGTAGAAAAGACTGTTGCCCCAAACAACTCCTCAGTCCCACTTTTATTAAATATAGACAGTAATCAACAGAAGAGCCGAAGAAGGCCAAACATTAATCATATGCCTTGTAGATAAGAAGGAAGGCAAAATATGTCTGGTCAAGCAGTATAAAGTTAATAGTTGAGCAAGCACATTCAGAGGACTTCAGAGGGCACAGGCTCTCTCAGGGGGAAAGGGGAGATAATGGATTAATGAAGCAGGCGGTGTTCTGCCCTGGGCTAGCCAGGCATCCCCAGCTGCTCGGCTTCAAGGCCATATATCGTCTTCTCCCCCAGAGGCCTGTTGCCAGTCTGTGTTTTTTTTTTGAGGCTCTATCTAAACGTGCTTGGTAACTAGTAAAACTTCCCATGGGTTGTATTTTAAGCAATACATTGTTCTGAGGGACAGTTACAGTGGAGTCTTTAGGGTTTTCCCTATAATATCTTGTCATCTGCAAATAGTGAGTTTTACTTCTTCCTTTTCAATCTGGATGTCTTTTATTTCTTTAGTTGTTTGATTGCTGTGGTTAAGACTTCCGCTATTGTATTGAATGAAACTGGTGAGAGGGATATCCTTCTGTTGTTTTTGATTTTAGAGGGAAAGCTCTGTTTTTCACCAGTGAGTATGAAGTTAGCTGTGCATTCTTCTTATATGGCCTTTATTATGTTGAGATATGTTCCCTCTAAAACTACTTTATTGAGGGCTTTTATCATGAATTTTTTTTTTGCATCTATTGAGGTAATAATGTGATTTTTGCCCTTTCTCTGTTAATGTGATATATAACTTTGACTAACTTGTGAGTAGTGAACCACCCTTGTGTCCTGGAATAAATCCCTCTTGATCATTATGAATGATTTTTTTTTAAATTTCTTTTCAGCGTAACAGTATTCATTGTTTTTGCTCCATACCCAGTGCTCCATGCAATACGTGCCCTCCTTAATACCACCACCTGGCTCCCCCAACCTCCCACCCCCCACCCCTTCAAAACCCTCAGGTTGTTTTTCAGAGTCCATAGTCATGGTTCACCTCCCCTTCCAATTGCCCTCAACTTGCTTCTCCTTTCCATTTCCCCATGTCCTCCATGTTATTTGTTACACTCCACAAATAAGGGAAACCATATAATAATTGACTCTCTCTGCTTGACTTATTTCACTCAGCATAATCTCTTCCAGTCCCGTCCATGTTGCTACAAAAGTTGGGTATTCATCCTTTCTGATGGAGGCATAATACTCCATAGTGTATACGGACCACATCTTCCTTATCCATTCCTCCGTTGAAGGGCATCTTGGTTCTTTCCACAGTTTGGCGACTGCGGTCATTGCTGCTATAAACATTGGGGTACAGATGGCCCTTCTTTTCACAATATCTGTATGTTTGGGGTAAATACCCAGTAGTGCAATGGCAGGGTCACAGGGAAGCTCTATTTTTAATTTCCTGAGGAATCTCCACACTGTTTTCCAAAGTGGCTGCACCAACTTGCGTTCTCACCAACAGTGTAAGAGGTTTCCCCCTCTCTCCACATCCTCTCCCACACACATTGTTTCCTGTCTTGCTAATTTTGGCCATTCTAACTGGTGTAAGGTGGTATCTCAATGTGGCTTTAATTTGAATCTCCCTAATGGCTCTTGATGATGAACATTTTTTCAAATTTGTATGGAATCAGAAGAGACCCCGAATCGCTAAGGAAATGTTGAAAAACAAAAATAAAATTGGCAACATCACATTACCTGATTTCAAGCTTTACTACAAAGCTGTGATCACCAAGGCAGCATGGTACTGGCATAAAAACAGACACATAGACCAGTGGAACAGATGAAAGAATCCAGATATGGACCCTCAACTATTTGGTCAAATAATCTTCAACAAAGCAGGAAAAAATATACAGTGGAAAAAAGACAGTCTCTTCAATAAATGGTGCTGGGAAAATTGGACAGCTATATGTAGAAGAATGAAACTCAACCATTCTTTTACACCATACACAAAGATAAACTCAAAATGGATAAAAGACCTCAACATGAGACAGGAATCCATCAGAATCCTAGAGGAGAACATAGGCAGTAACCTCTTCGACATCAGCCACAGCAACTTCTTTCAAGATATGTCTCCAAAGCTAAAGGAAACAAAAGCGAAAGTGAACTTCTGGGACTTCATCAAAATCAAAAGCTTCTGCACAGCAAAGGAAACAGTCAACAAAACAAAGAGACAACCCATGGAATAGGAGAAGATATTTGCAGATGACAGTACAGACAAAAGTTTGATATCCAGGATCTATAAAGAACTCCTCAAACTCAACACGCACAAAACAGACAATCATATCAAAAAAATGGGCAGAAGATATGAACAGACACTTCTCCAATGAAGACATACAAATGGCTATCAGACACGTGAAAAAATGTTGCTGTTGTTTTTGTAGTGTCTCTATCTAGTTGATGTCAGGATTTTGCTGGCCTCATGGAAGAATAGGTATTAGCCCTTTAACTGTTTGGTAGGAATTACCTGTGAAGTCATTTTGTCATAGATTTTTTATTTATTGGGATTTTTATTTTTTTACTGATTTAATGTGACTGCTGGTAATTTATTCAAATTTTCTATTTTTTCCTGATTCAGTTATATGAAAGTTATATGTTCATAGAAATTTATACATTTCTACTAGGTTGTCCAATTCATTGG
Organism: Mustela nigripes; assembly: GCF_022355385.1. Taxonomy (NCBI): domain Eukaryota; kingdom Metazoa; phylum Chordata; class Mammalia; order Carnivora; family Mustelidae; genus Mustela; species Mustela nigripes. The sequence goes on from NC_081559.1 coordinate 47,302,633, forward strand.
CATATAATCTTTCATAATCTCTCACATTCTTTGTATTTTGGGGTGTCAGCTATTTCTCCTACTCTTTTTTTTTTTTTTTAATTTTACTTGAATCTTCCCTTCCCCCATTTATCTGGGTAAATGTTTATCATTTTTTTTTCATCTGTTCAAAGAAACTGCTCCTGTTTTCTGTCTTCTTGTTTTTGTTAGTCTTATTTCATTTATTTCTCTTCTAATCTTTATTATTTCTTCTACCAGTTTGTGCTTTCTTCATTCTTCTTCTAGCTCCTATGGGTCATTTGAGATTTTTCTTCCTTCTTGGGTAGACTTGTATTTCTATAATCTCCTCCCTTAGAATAGCTTTTGGTGCATTCCAAAGATTTTGGACAGTTTTCTCATTTTCTTTTGTCTCCAAGTATTTTTTGGTTTTCTCTTTGATTCCTTGGTTGATGCATTCATTTTTTAGTAGCATGTTATTGAGCTTCCATATATTTGTGTTCTTTCCAGATTTTCTCTTGTGATTGATTTCTAGTTTCACACCATTGTGGTAGAAAAGATGCGTGTTCTGTTTTCAATTTTTTTGAATTTGTTCATACTTGTTTTGTCGACTAACATCATCTGTTCTCTTAGGTTCATCTGATCCAGTATATTGTTGATTTTCTGTTTGGATGATCTACCCACAGATGTAAGTGGGGTATTAAAGTCCTCTTACTAGTACTGGACTGCTCTCAATTTCTTTGTTTATGTCTCTTAATAGTTAGTTGCTCTATGTCTTTAGGTGGTTTCATGTTGGGTGCATATTTACAGTTTTAGTATCCTTTTTGGACACACCCCTTTATGTAGTATCCTTGTCTCATTACAGTTTTTGTTTTAAAGTATACAATATACTTTATAAGTATATTATGGTATACTTAAAAAGTATATTATATTATTATATCTTATAATAAAAGTATATATAAAGTATAGTATATATATATATCAAGTATATATATAGTATATATATAAAGTATAATAAAGTATATTATATATTATATATTATAATATTATAAAGTATGCTTTATAAATATATAAGTATTGCTACCCCAGCCTTCTTTTTACTTCCATTAGCATGCTTTTCCATCCCTTCACTTTGAGTCTTCATGTCTTTAGGTCTGAAGTCAGTCTCTTGTAGAGAGCATATAGAGATGTCTTGTTTTTTTTTAAATCCATTCAGTCACCCTATGTCTTCTGATTGAAGCATTTAGTCCATTTACATTCAAAGTAATGAGAAGTGTTATTGTCATTTTGTTACTTATTTTACATTGTTTTTGTAATTCTCTGTTCCTTTCTGCTCATGTTCTTCTCTCAGTTTGATGGCTATTTTTAGTGATTTGCTTGGATTCTTTTCTCTTCATTTTTGGATATCTGTTACAGGTTTCTGATTTGTAGTTACTATTAGCATCTTATGCATATAGCATTAACATCTTATGCATATCGCAATCTATATTAAGTGGTTGGTCACTTAAGTTTGAGCCATTCTAAAAGGATTGCATTTTTGCCTGCCCCCACATTTTATGTATATGATGTCATATTTGACATATTTTGTGATTGTGTTGATTGGTTTCTATATCTATAATTGATTTTACTGCTTTTGTGTTTTAAACTACATACTGGCTCCTAATAGATTAATTTACTAATTTTATTATGTTTGTGTTTATCTTTGAGATTTTTTCCCTTTCATAATTTCCTTATTCTTGATTATGACCTTTTCTTTCCATTCAAAGAATTCCCTTTAATCTTTCTTGTGTTGCCATCTGAGAAGTTTTTTGGCATTGGGGATGGGTAGTCAGATCGAATGTGTACTGTGGCTGCGGTCAAACTTGTGTATATGGCTATATTCAACTCTCTCCAGGGCACGAGTCACTTTGGTGTGATACCAGCCCCTGAAAGGGCTGCTTGCAGGATGTGATACCACAAGGGCTTCTTAAGAATGACTCCTATTGAATAGGGTGAGTTGGGATAGGAGGAGCCACAAGGTAATGTCAGGATGGGGCACATGTTGTTAGCAATGTGGTAGATTGCTAACCATGTTCCACTGGTTCCCACAAGTGTCAAGCTATCTAGTGTGGGAAGTGGGGAGTGTGGAGAGAAATGGTGTCTGACAACTTTAGTGTTCTTGGGAAGGTCTAATGATTCTTTCCCCTCCAATACACATTCTGAGATTAATAAATCTCCTTCATATATACCCCATGAGCTTTTCAAATTTGCTTCTGTTCTGTATCTCTGAGGTGTTGTTTGCTATGTTCTTTAATAGCAGGGACTCCGTTGTCTATTGTCCTCAGGCTCCTCCAGGCATGAGCCTATCAATTTTTAAAGTACCCTAGATCAACTGCACTGAGTGTAAAAACTCAAGAAATTAAGTTTTCAAAGCCAAATGGTATAAAAACTCATCTTCCTGATGTGGGTCCCCTCTCTCTGGGATGCCTGGTGTGCTTTCTGCTCTTCTCCCTTCTCCATACTCATGGTATCCCTCCTGTTTTGGTTAGCCTCACCTGGAGTTTAGTTCTGGACTATGTCTCAGCCCCTCCTTCTCTTTCAGTGTGGCCCCCTAATATTAACAGTGGATTGTCTCTTCTGCCAGGGTTAGGGTAATTTTTGGGTTCGTTGCACTGATGTGGCTATTATCTAGGTGTGTCCATGGGATGATGTAGGCTTAGGATCTCCCTACTCACCATCTTCCCAGAAGTGCTAAAATAAATTTAAATAATGGCAAATAAAGTCACATGCTGTGTAAGCAAATGACAAATGGATTTCTTGTCCTTCTGCAATCAAATAGAAATCTGGAGAATCAAATTCTTTTTCAAAATGTTATTGTGTCTAATGTTAAGGATGTAACTTAGTTTTTGAAGAAAAATAGGAGAAGGAAAAAAAGAACAATTAATAAACTATTGGAACCATGATCTTTCAAGGCAAAAACCTGGAAAAAAAATGGTAAGTCATGGAAGCATTAGTCAATTCTGAAAGTGCTGGTTATTCAAGGTCATCAAATCTTGTACCCTTTTCAACTCTAGTAAGTATTTGTACATTAAAAAGAAAAAACCTTCAGTTTGCTATTCTATTAAATTTCCTCTGTAATCTCACATTACAAGTCACTGTTGTTTGGATATTGTAAATAATGCTGCAATGAGAATGGAGGTGCACATATCTCTTGGATATAGTGATTTAATTTCCTTTGGATATATAGCCAGAAATAGAATTACTAGATCATATGATAGCTCGATTTTAATATTTCAAGACACTCTATACTCTTTTCTATCATGGCTGGACAAATTTACATTTCCAATAAAAGTGTACAGGGATTCCCTTTTCTTTAGATCCTTGCCAGCACTTGTTATTTTTTGTCTTTTTGATAATAGCTATCCTAATTGGTGTGAGGTGTTATCTTATTCTGATTTTGATTTGCATTTCCCTGATGATTAGTGATAGTGAGAACCTTTTCACACTTGATGGCTATTTGAATACCTTATTTAGAAAAATGACTATCAAGGCCTATGTCTATTTCTAAATTAGAGTATCTGAGTTTTTTGTTTTTTATTTGTTTTTTTCATTGAGTTGTATGAATTTATTATGTATTTTGGATATTAACCCCTTATCAGATATGTAGTTTGCAAGTGTTTTCTCCCATTCTATAGGTTGCCTTTTTTACTCCATTGATTTTTTTTTTCTTGGTCACTTTTTAAAGTTTTTATGTTAATTCCAGTTAACATACAGTGTGACATTAGTTTCAGGTGTACATTATAGTGAGTCAACACTTTCATACAACATACAATAGTCAAGACATGAAAACCTAAGTGTTTATTGGCAGATGTATGGATAAAGACAAGGTGGTGTGTATATATGGAATATTATTCAGTCAGAAAAGAAGGAAATCTTGCCATTTGTGATAACATGGATGAATATTGAGGATGTGATGCTAAGTGCATTGTCAGACACAGAGAGATGATTTTTGCATGATGTCACTTATATGCAGAATCAGAAATACTGAACTTACAGAAACAGAACAGACTGGTAGTTGCCAGTGAGAGAAATGGGTGAGGGTAATGAAAATGTATGAATTCCAGTTATAAGACATGAGAATGAATTGATACATTATACAGCATGATTATTATAGCTAACAATAATGTATTATTTATATGAAAGTTTCTCAGAGAGTTGAACTTAGAAGTCCTTGTCGCAAGAAAAAATAACTGTGAGGTCATAGGTGTTAACTAAAGTTATTGTGATAATCATATTGCAGTATATTAATATATTAAATCATTATGGTGTATGCCTTAAATTTATATGATATATGTCAATTATATTTTATTAAAACTGGAGAAAGGAAAAATCACTGTTTGATAGCAATGTTGTCCTTCACTTAGGGTAACCAGATTTTGGAAATAAAAACAGAGTACACTCAGATAAATTTGAATTTCAGATAAAAAGTGACTTTTCTTATTGTAAGTATATACCATGTAATATTTGGGATTTAGACAGTGTATTTCATTAAATGTTCCAAATGTGTTGCAATTGTAAAACTTGTTGAACCAATCTGAAACTAATTGGGGCTCTTTCTACACAAGGTTTTCTGATTAAAATGGACACAAAGACAAAGTTTCAGTTTGACCCCATCAAATCTGAATTACTTTTCTGAATCATCATTAGATTAGCATCAATTTTACAACATCTGTTAGTGAACATTATGTGACAGGCACTGTGCTGAAGCATTCTTCCAGCAAAAGAACTGGACCTCTGGCAGGCACTTGTTCATGGGGTTTGTGACAAGAATGGCTTTTTACTCTTCAAAACTACTGAAAATTCAACTAGGAAAACAGTCTGGGCTATCAGTACAAACCAGTATTTAAAAAGTTTAAGGCCTATTTTTGTATCATTAAATTGCCACTCATCTTTAATAACAGGAATGTTGCTCTTTATACTAGAATATGTAAGAAGTTATAATTTAAATATAATATTACACAAAACAAAATTAAAGCAGTTAGAGCCTCTTTTTTATAGGATAGTAAGGTCCAAACAGACTATAAAATTGCAGTTTTATCTGTTTTGCCTGTTTTCCTTTTAAGGAAGCAAATCTAATAACCATGGCATGACAAGTAAATACACTGATGTAAAATTGCAAGTGTAACCAAAATGAAACATTTTGTGAAATAATTGGATATGATGAAACAACTGTTAAGTGGATTAATAATTAAAGAGTAAAAATCTATGAGGAGGACTGAATGTTAGAAACTCTAAAAGAGAATGATTTAAGTATCCAAGGGTTAACAGTTTTTGGAAAACCCTTAAAGCCCTTAGCAAAATTGATCATGTTATAAAAAATGTAAAATATGTCTAATATAATGGTAATAAAAATGAATTGGTTTGCCAACTTGTTGCTTTATTTAATCAAAGAATTGATGGATAGTTGAACTTATACCTAAATATTTAAAAAGAAAAAACAATTTTGGTTTCACCATTTTTTCAGAGTTAACTTTAAATTTTAATTCCTTTTTAAAAAACTATATTGCCTAAGGGTATTTTTATGGTACCAGTTATCTTTGGGTAGGCTCACACTATTTTAAAGAGTAGATTAGGTTGTATATTTAAAAACTTTCTATTAAAGTTGTAATATGCATACAAAAAAGGGTACATAAATGTACCACTTATTTGCACAGCTAAATTACCTAGGCAGTCAATACCCAAATTCAGAAAAGAGTATTACCAACACCTGGGTGTCAGTCCAGTCTTTCTTTCCAGTCACTACCATCCACTCTCAAGGGTAAGCATCATCCTGATTTCAAGAAGCTGTTTTATTTTTGTACTTTATATGCATGTAAATATATAGCATGTAGTCTTTAGTATCTGGCTTCATTCACACAACATTGTTTGTTAGTGTCATCATTTTGATGTGAATAGTCATAAAGCATTCATTTTCATTACCATAATGTATGCTGTTGCACGACTATTCCCCAATTGATATATCCATTATAGTGTTGATGGGTATTTGAGCAATGTCCCTTTTTTAAAAAATTTTTTATTTTTTATAAACATATATTTTTATCCCCAGGGGTACAGGTCTATGAATCGCCAGGTTTACACACTTCACAGCACTCAACAAAGCACATACCCTCCCCAATGTCCATAATGCAATGTCCCTTTTTTCGTTATTATATATTGTGGTGGTATAGACTTTTATAGGAGTATTTGTCTTTTGTTGAACAGATGTGTGCATTTCTGTTGATCTATACCTTAGGGTGGAATTACTAGGTCTTAGGTATATGGTAAGCTTTAGAATGGCCAAACTGTTTTCTGAACTGTTTGTATCATGCTCGCTTCAGCAGCACATACACTAAAATTGAAGTGTTTGTTTCATTTTCCAACAATCTGTGCTTGCTGTACATCTGTCAACACTCGGTATCTTCATCTTAGCCATTCTGGGGTTATGCACTGATGTGGTACTGGGAGTTTAGTTTGCATTTATTTTTTTTTTAAAGCTTTATTTATTTATTTGACAGAGATCACAAGTAGGCAGAGAGGCAGACAGAGAGGGAGGGGAAAGCATGCTCCCCGCTGAGCAGAGAGCCCATGAGGGGCTCCATCCCAGGACCCTGAAATCATGACCTGAACCAAAAGCAGAGGGTTTAATCCACTGAGCCACCCAGGTGCCCCTAGTTTGCATTTCGGATGATTAATATAGTAAGAGCAGCTTTTCATGCTTACTGGCCATTTGGATATCTTTCTTTGTAAGTGTTTATTTCTTTATTTTTTCCTCACAGATTTTAGAACTTATTTATATATTTTGGATATGAGTCCTTTGTTGGATAGGTATGTCTGTATATAATCTATATGGCTGGATTGTTGTATATGCATATCTTCAACCATTGTTTGCCTTCTTTTTCATTATGTCTTTTGATTAATTAAAAATTCTTAATTTTAATATAACAAAATCAACTTTCACCCTGTATAGTTTTGTGTCTTGTTAAAAAAAAAATTCCTGCCTACTTACAAGGTCACAAGGACCATTATTTTCCTCTCCTTTTTAAAAGCTTTAATTTTTCACATTAATGAATTTTTTTTAAAGTTTGAGTATAGTTGACACATGATGTTTCATCAGTTTTAGGTATACAACATAGTGATTGAACAACTCTATATGTTATGCTCACTGCAAGTGTAGCTATCATATATCCCCATGCACTGCTATTACAATACCATTGACTATATTCTCTGTATTGTGCATTTAGATTTACAACCCATTTGGCAGTGATTTTTTTGCATATGGTATGAGGTAAAAGCAAAAGTATATTATCTCCCTATATGAATATCCAGTTGACTCAGCCACACATATTGAAAAGATCATCCTTTTCCACTGCACTGCAATGTAGTATTGATCATAAATTGAATGACCACTTATGTATAGGTCTGTTTCTTAGATTTTTCCTGTTCATCAGTCAGTTTGTCTATTCTTGGGCTGTTACTACTCTGTCTTAATTACTACATTTTATAGTAGCAACATAGTTTTAAGTGGTTTTAACTTCCAGTAACATGATTGGAAGTCATATGTTCAAAGCCTGAATTTTAATCTTCTGGATAATTAAGTTATGGCTTACATATATTGTATTGACACAAAGTGGGGAGGGTAAAGAAAACTTATGAAAACATTTAAAATACCCTGGCTAGTAACAAGAAGATGAGAATGAAGATTATTACTGCATGTTTAGTGCTGTGTCTAAATGTAGTAGGGAGTTGTATCCCTACTTATCAGGTATGAGAGGAACAATTTAAGACAACAAAAAATAACCAAAAAAAAATTGTGTACAATCATATAATCAAGCACAAGACGATGTAGTGTAAACAAAGTGATACACAGATGAAGGAAAAGAAAGGACCAGTGAGGGATGGAGTAGTTAGGAAAGGCTTCATAGAGGAAGTGTGGCTTGAATAAATGCTTGAGTTGATTTGGACCTGATTAGGTCACACTTTAAGTTTTTTATTTTAATTCCAGTATAGTTAACATACAGTGTTATATTAGTTTCAGGGTACAATATAGTGACTCAAGTATACTATACATTACTCAGTGCTCATCATAATAAATGTATACTTTATCATCTATTTCACCCATCTCCACCACCACCTCCCCTCTGGTAACCATCAGTTTGTTCTCTATAGTTAACAGTCTGTTTCTTGGTTTGTCTCTCTTCTACCTCACCCTCCTACTTTTGCTCATTTGTTTCTTAAATTCCACAAATGAATGAGATCATATGGCATTTGTCTTTCTCTAACTGGCTTATTTCACTTAGCATTATACTCTCCAACTGCATCCATGTTGTTGCAAGTGGCAAGATTTCATTTTTTATAGCTGAATAACATTACTGTGTGTGTATGTGTTCTTTGTTCATCTATTAGTAAACACTTAGGGCTGCTTCCACAATTCGGCTATTGTAAATAATGCTGCAATAAATATATCATTACATGTATCCCTTTCAATTAGTGTTTTGTATTTTTTTGAGTAAATATCCATAGTGTAATTACTGGATCACATAGTTCCATTTTTTACTTTTTGAGGAAATTCCATACTGTTTTCCACAGTGGCTGTACCAGTTTGCACTCCTGCCAATAGTTCATGAGGGTTCCTTTGTCTCCACATCCTCTCCAACACTTGTTTTTTGTGATTTTTATTCTAGCTAGTCTGACAGGTATGAGTTGATATCTCATTGTAATTTTCATTTGCATTTCCCTGATAAGTAATGAGCATCTTTTCTTTAGTCTGTTGGTTATCTGTATGTTTTCTTTGGAGAAATGTCTGTTTATGTCTTCTGCCCATTTTAAAAATTGGATTATTTGGTTTGGTGGTATTGTTTTATAATTTCTTTATATATATATTGGATACTCTTTTTTGGATATGTCATTTGCAAATATTTTCTCCTATTCTGTACGTTGCCTTCTAGTTTTCTTTTAAAGATTTTATTTATTTGACAGAGAGAGAGAGAGAGAGAGATCACAATAGGCAGAGAGGCAGGCAGAGAGAGAGAGGGGGAAGTAGGCTCCCTGCTGATCTGAGAGCCCGATGTGGGGCTTGATCCCAGGACCCTGAGATCATGACTCGAGCTGAAGGCAAATTCTTAACCCAGTGAGCCATCCAGGCACCCTAGTTGCTTTCTAGTTCTGTTGATTTTTGTTTTTCATTGGGCAGAAGCTTTTTATTTTGATGTAGTCCCATAGTTTATTTTTGCTTTTGTTTCTCTGGCCTCAGGAGACCTATCTAGAAAAAAAGGCTTTATGTCTGATGTTAGAGAAATAACTGCCTGTGCTCTCTTCTAGGATATTTATAGTTTCAAGTCTTACATTTAGGGCCTTAGTCCATTTTGAATTTATCTTTGTGTATAGTGTAAGCCATTGTTCCAGGGCCAGTCTCATTCTTTGGATGTCACCATCTAGTTCTCCCAATACCATTTGTTGAAAAGGCTGTCTTTTTCTCCTACTGTGTATTCTTTCCCCCTTTGCCCAAGATTAATTGACTACATAATTATGGGTTTTCTGGGCTTCTTATTTTATTTCACTGGTCTATGTGCCTGTGCTCATGCCAGTACCATGCTGTTTTGATTACTATGTGTAGTATATCTTGAAAGCTATAATTGTGATTTCTTTTTCAAGATTGTTTTGGTTCTTTGGGGTCTTCTGTGTTTCCATACAGATTTTAGAGTTTTTTTCCAGTTCTGTGAAAGTGTTGTTGGTATTTTGATAGATCACATTAAATCTGTAGACTGCTTTGGATAGCATGTTTTTTTTTGTTTTGTTTTTTTTTTGTGTCTCTTGTCTTTTTTTCCTGAGAGAGAGAAAGCAAATGATGGGGAGGGACAAAGGGAGAGGGAGAGAATATTAAGTAAGTTTGATGCCCAGAATGGAGCCTGATGCAGGGCTTGATCTCATGACCCTGAGATTATGACCTGAGCTAAAATCAGTCAGATGCTTAACCGACTGAGCACCTAGGTGCCCCTGGATAGTATGGAGATTTTTTTTTTTATTTAATTTTTTTTTCAGTGATCCAAAATTCATTGTTTATGCACCACACCCAGTGAACATCTTAACATTTGTTTTTCCAATCCATCAAAATGGAATATCTTTCTACTTGTTTGTGTCCTCTTCAGTATCTGTCATCAATGTTTTATACTTTTCAGAATATAAGTCTTTCACCTCCCTGGTGAGGTTTATTCCTAAGTATTATCTTTGGTACAATTGTAAATGGGATTGCTTTAATTTCTCTTTATTTTTTTATTAGTAGCAATACAATGCCACAGATTTCTGTATGTTAATTTTTTATCCTGCAACCTTACTGAACTTATTAGTTCTAGTAGTTTCTCGGTGGAGTCTTTAGGGTTTTCTATATACAGCATCATGTTGTCTGCAAATAGTTTTACTTCCTCCTTACCAATATGAATATCTTTTATTCCTTCTTCTTGTCTGATTGCTGTATCTACTAGGAATTCCAGTACTAATTAAATAATAGTTGTGGGAGTGGACACCTCTGTCTTGTTCCTGACCCTTGGGGAAACACTGTTTTCTATCAATTGGTATGATGTTAGTTAGGGTTTTTCACATATGACCTTTATTATGTTGAGGTATGTTCCCTGTAGTCCTATTTCATTGAGGATTTTTATAATGAATAGATGTACTTTGTCAATATTTTTTTTTGCATCTATTGAAATGACACAACTTTATCCCTTTTGTTGATGTGATATATCATAATTGATTGACTTGTGACTATTCTATTGAATCAGCCCTCTATCCCAGGGATAAATCCCACTTGATTGAGGTAAATTATTTTTCTTTACATGTATCATTAGATTGAGATCGATAGTTTTGTTGAGGAATTTGCATCTATGCTCATCAGAAATACTGGCCTGTATAATGGGTGTGTGTGTGTGTGTGTGTGCATGTGTCTTTATCTGGTTTTGGTATCTGAGTAATGCTGGGTTCATAGAATGAATTAGGCTTTCCTTCCTCTTCTCCTTTTGGGATAGTTTGAGAATAGGTATTAATTCTTCTTTAAAGATGTTTGGTAGAATTCCCCTATGAAGCCATTTTGCCTTGGACTTATGTTTCCTGGGAGTTTTTTGACTGATTCAATTTCACTGCAGGTAATTGGTTTAAATTTTCTATTTCTCCTTGGTTCAATTTTGGGGGTTATATATTTCTAGGAATGTATTTATTTCTTCTAGGTTGTCCAACTTGTGGGCATATAATTTTTCAGAATATTTTTACAGTCTTCTGTATTTCTGTCCTGTCATTTGATATATCTCTTCCATTTCTGATTTTGAGTTTTTCCCTATCCCCAACACCCATTTATTTAAGAGTCTGGCTAAAAGTATATCAACTTTGTTGATCTTTCAAAGAACCAGCTCCTGGTTTCATTAATCTGTTCTATCGTTTTTATTAGTTTCTATTTTATTTCTGCTGTAATTTTTGTAATTTCCTTCCTTCTACTAGTTTTGGGTTTTGTTTCTTTTCTGGTTCCTTTAGAAGTAAAGGTAGGTTGTTTATTTGGGATTTTTCTAGTTTCTTTAGGTAGGCCCGAAGTGCTATAAACTTTCCTTTTAGAATAGCTTTTGATGAATTCCACAGATTTTGGAACATTGTGTTTTCATTTGTCTCCATGTATTTTGTGATTTCCTCCTTGATTTCTTAGTTGACCCATTCATTGTTTAGCAGCATGTTATTTAACCTCCATGTATTTGTGTTCATTCCAGGCTTTCTCATGTGGTGGATTTGTAGTTTCATAGCATGTGGACTGAAAAGATACATGGTATGACCTCAATCTTTTTAAAATTTATTGAGACTTGTTTTGTGGCCTAATATGTGATATGTTCTAGACAGTGTTCCATGTCCATATGCACTTGAAAAAAATGTGTATTGTGCTCTTTTAGAACAGAATGTTTTGAATATATCTGGTTCCATGTGTCCTTCATAGCCAGTTTCCTTATTGATTTTCTTTTTGGATTATCTATCCATTGATGTCAGTAGGGTGTTAAAAGTCCCCTACTATCATTGTATTACTGTTGATTACTTCTTGTTTGTTATTAGCTGCTGTATTTGGGAGCACCCATTTTGTGTGCATAGTTTTAAAAAAAATTTACATTTGTTTTATCTTGTTGGATTGTACTATTTATGATTATATAGAGTCCTTTGTCTCTTGTTACAGTTTTTAAGTCTGTTTTGTTTTATAGAAACATTAACAATGCTTTGTTCCTTTTCATTTGCAATGATAAATGTGTCCTCATCCCTTCACTTTCAATCTGCATGTTTCTTTAGGTCTGAAATGAGTTTCTGGTAGGCAGCATATAGACAGATGAGTCTTGCTTTTTTATTGATTCCATCACCCTGCCTTTTAATTGGAGCATTTAGTCCATTTTCATTCAAAGTGATTATTATGTGTGCTTTTACGGTCATTCTGTTACGTCTTTTATGGTTGTTTTGTAGTTTTTCTGTTCCTTTGTTCTCTTGCTCTTTTCTCTCATGATTAGCTGGCTTTAGTGAAATACTTGAATTCCTTGTTTTTAAAAAATATCTATTACTGTTTTTGATTTGTGGTTTCCATTTAGTTTATATATAAAATCTTCTGCATATAGCAGTCTATATTAAGCTGATGCTTGCTTAATTTTGAACTCATTGTTTACTCCTCTCCTGTGTTTCAGATATTTGGTATTATATTTTGTATCTTTTTAAAAAAAGATTTTTATTTATTTGAAAGATCAAGAATGTGCACACATAGGTGGGGAAGGAGGAGCAGAGGAAGAAGCAGAAGCAGACTTCCTGCTAAGCGCCACCAGGCTCACCCATCCCCCTACCTCCCTCCCTTCCAAAACCCTCAGTTTGTTTCTCAGAGTCCACAGTCTCTCATGGTTCATCTCCCTTTCTGATTTCCCCCAATTCACTTTTCCTTTCCTTCTCCTAATGCCCTACATGTTATTCCTTATGCTCCATAAGGAAGTGAAACCATTTGATAATTAACTGCTTGACTTATTTCTCTAAGCATAATCTCCTCCAGACCCATCCATGCTGATAACAAAAGTTGGGTATTCACCCTTTCTGATGGAATATATATACTCCATTGTATATATAGACCACATCTTCTTTCTCCATTCATCTCTTGAAGGGCATGTTGCCTCTTTCCAGACATTAGCGACTGTGGCTATTGCTGCTATGAACATTGGGGTACAGATGGCCCTTCTTCTCACTACATCTGTATCTTTGGGGTAAATACCCAGTAGGGCAATTGCAGGGTCACAGGGTAGCTCTATTTTTAATTTCTTAAGGAATCTCCACCCTGTTTTCCAAATTAGCTGCACCAACTTGCATTCCCACCAACAGTGTAAGAGGGTACCCCTTTCTCCATGTCCTCTCCAACTCTTGCTGTTTCCTATCTTGTTAATTTTGGCCATTCTAACTGGTATAAGGTGGTAACTCAATGTGGCTCTGATTTCAATTTCTTTGATGGGTAATGATGATGAACATTTTTTCACGTGTCTGTTAGCCATTTGTATGTCTTCTTTGGAGAAGTGTCTGTTCATGTCATCTACCCATTTTTTGACATGACTTTTTTTTGGGTGTTGAGTTTGAGGAGTTTTTAATAGATCTTGGATATCAGCCCTTTGTCTATAGTGTCATTTGCGAATATCGTCTCCCATTCCGTGGGTTGCCTCATTGTTTTGTTGACTGTTTCCTTTGCTGTGCAGAAACTTTTGATCTTGATGAAGTCCCAAAAGTTCATTTTCGCTTTGCCTTTGGAGACATGTCTTTAAAGAAGTTGCTGTCGCCGATGTTGAAGAAGTTACTGCCTATGTTCTCCTCTAGGATTTTAATAGATTTCTGCCTCACATTGAGGTCTTTTATCCATTTTGAGTTTATCTTTGTTTATATGGTGTAAGAGAATGGTCGAGCTTCATTCTTCTATACATAGTGGTCCAATTTTCCCAGCGCCATTTATTGAAGAGATAATCTTTTTTCCACTGGATATTTTTTCCTGCTTTGTCAAAGATTATTTGACCATAGAGTTGAAGATCCATACCTGGGCTCTCTGTTCTGTTCCACTGAACTATGTGTCTGTTTTTCTGCCAGTACCATGCTGTCTTAGTGATCACAACTTTGTAATATAACTTGAAATCAGGCAATGTGATGCCCCCAGCTTTGTTTCTCTTTTTCAGCATTGCCTTAGCAATTCGGGATCTCTTCTGGTTCTGTAAAAATTTTAGGATTGCTTGTTCCAGATCTTTGAAAAATGCTGGTGGAATTTTGATTGCGATGGCATTGAAAGTATTGATTGCTCTAGGCAGTATAGACATTTTGACAATGTTTGTTCTTCTGACCCATGAACATGGAATGCTTTTCCATGTTTTTGTGTCTTCTTCCATTTCTTTCATGAGTGTTCTCTAGTTCCTCGAGTACAGATACATCCTTTATCTCTTTGGTTAGGTTTATTCCCAGGTATCTTATGGTTTTTGGTGCTATAGTAAATGGAATTGATTTTCTAATTTCCCTTCCTATATTTTCATTGTTAGTATATAAGAAAGCAACTGATTTATGTACATTCATTTTGTATCCTGCCACATTACTGAATTGCTGTATGAGTTCTGGTTGTTTGGGGGTGGAGTCTTTTGGGTTTTTCATATAAAGTATCATGACATCTGCAACGAGAGAGAGTTTGACTTCTTCTTTGCCAATTTGAATAACTTTTATTTCTTTTTGTTGTTTGATCACTGTTGCCAGGACTTCCAGTACCGTGTTGAACAGAAGTGCTGAGAGTAGGCCTCCTTGTCACGTTCCTGATCTCAATGGGAAGGCTGTCAGCTTTTCCCCATGGAGAATGATATTTGCTGTGGGTTCTTCATAGGTAGATTTTATGAAGTTGAGGAATGTTCCCTCTATCCCTATACTTTGAAGAGTTTTAATCAGGAAAGGATGCTTTATCTTGTCATATGCTTTTTCTGCATCAGTTGAGAGGACCATGTGGTTCTTCTCTCTTCTCTTATTGATTTGTTCTTTTACATTGGTTGATTAGTAAATGTTGAACCTCCCCTACATTCCAGGGATAAATCCCACCTGGTCCTGGTGGATAATCTTTTTAATGTACTGTTGGATCCTATTAACTAGGATCTTGTTGAGAATCTTGGCATCCATACTCATCAAGGATATTGGTCTGAAATTCTCCTTTTTGATAGGGTCTTTGCCTGGTTTGCGGATCAAGGTAATGCTGGATTCCTAGAAAGAGTCTGTTAGTTTTCCTTCTGCTTCTATTTTTTGAAACCGCTTCAGGAGAATAGGTGTTATTTCTTCTTTGAATGTTTGATAGAATTCCCCAGGGAATCCGTCAGGTTCTGGCCTCTTGTTTTTTGGGAGGTTTTTGATGACTGCTTCAATCTCATTACTAGATACTGGTCTTTTCAGGTTGTCATTTTCTTCCTGTTTCAGTCTTGGAAATTTATAGGTTCCCAGGAATGCATCCATTTCTTCTAGGTTGCTTAACTTATTGGCATATAACCGTTGATAATAATTTCTGATGATTGTTTCTATTTCCTCGATGTTAGTCGTGATCTCTCCCTTTTCATTCATAATTTTATTAATTTGGGTCCTCTGTCTTTTCCTTCAGATTAGTTTGGCCAGTATTTTATTGATCTTATCGATCTTATTGATCCTTTCAAAGAATCAGCTTCTGGTTTTGTTGATGCGTTCTAGTTTCTATTTCATTGATCTCTGCTCTAATCTTGATTATTTCCCTTCTTGTGCTTGGGGTTAGCCTAATTTATTGTTGATTTTCCAGTTCTTTGTGTAAGGAGAGTTGGTGTATTTGGGATTTTTCAATTTTTTTGAGCGAGGCTTGGATGGCTGTGTATTTATTTCTCCCTTAGGACTGCCTTTGCTGTGTCCCATAGGTTTTGGACTGATGTGTCTTCATGCTCATTGGTTTCTATGAATTCTTTTAAGTTCTTCAGTGATTTTCTGGTTGATCTAACATTCTTGAGCAGGATGGTCTACAGATACAGAACATTCCACCCTAAAACAACAGAATACTCATTCTTCTTGAGCAGACATGGAACTTTCTCCAGAATGGACAACATACTGGGTCACAAATCAGGGCTCAACCAATACCAAAAGACTGAGATTATTCCCTGCATATTCTCAGACCACAGTGCTTTGAATCTGGAACTGAAACACAAGAAAAACTTTGGAAAGAATACAAACACTTGGAAGCTCTCTTTTTTGCCATTTTAATTACGTGTCTTGGTATGCAGTTCCTTGGGTTGAATTTGTTAGGGAAATCTCTCTGCCTCATGAATCTGGATTTCTGTTTCCCTCCCCAGGTTTGGAAAGTTTTCAGCTTTAATTTCTTTTTTTTTTTTTTTAAGATTTTATTTATTTATTTGACAGAGAGAAATCACAAGTAGATGGAGAGGCAGGCAGAGAGAGAGAGGGAGGGAAGCAGGCTCCCCGCCGAGCAGAGAGCCCGATGCGGGACTCGATCCCAGGACCCCGAGATCATGACCTGAGCTGAAGGCAGCGGCCCAACCCACTGAGCCACCCAGGCGCCCCACAGCTTTAATTTCTTCAAAGACATTTTCTGCTCCCCTTTTTCTGTGATAGTCCTATAATGCATATATCCTTAGATTTGATGGTGTCACTGAGTTCTCCTAAGTCTGTTCTCATGTGGTATTCATCTCTCACCTGTTCAGCTTTAATGTTTTCCATTACTGTATCCTCCAGGTCACATATATTTTCCTTGGCTTCTTGTAGCTATTTATTCATGTATTGAGTTCTCTATGATGTTTTTTAACTTGTCAAGGGTCTCATGCATTTCCTTCACCCCTTTCTGAAGTCTAGTATCTTTATGATCATTACTTTAAATTCTCTTATCAGGCATATCACTTATTTCAATTTTGCTTAGAACTGCTATGATTTTGTCCTATTCTTTCATTTGGGACATATTCTGTCTCATTTTCTCTACTTGTTTCTCTGTTAGGAAGGTCAGTTACATTTTATGCTTTTGAAAGTAGGTGCTTTATGGGGCACCTGGGTGGCTCAGTGGGTTAAGCTGCCTTTCACTCAGGTCACGATCTCAGGGTTCTGGGATTGAGCCCCCACATTGGGCTCTCTGCTTGGCAGGGAGCCTGCTTCCCTCTCTCTCTCTCTGCCTACTTGTGATCTGTCAAATAATCAAATAAAATCTTAAAAAAAAAATAGGGGCTTTATGGAGGATAGTTCTTATAGTGCCCTGCAGTGCAATGTTCCCTGTTCACCATAACCTGGCAATCCAGGGAAGTGTCCTCTGTGCTACTTGCATCCTGCTATTGTGTCTGGATCATTTTTCTTTCAGTCCAGATGTCTGCCCTCTCTGCCTGTCGTGGGCTGTCCTTGCTCTTTGTGGTAGGAGACCCAGGCAGGCTGGCTCTGAGGGAAATAGCCACAAGAGGGCTTGAGGGCAGGGTAGCACTGTTATCTAAATTTGTGCTGAGCTGCTAGTCCTGGGCAGAATTCCACAAAGCATGGTGGCCACCAGGGACATGGTGGGTGGTGGCTGTGTGGTGGCTGTGTGTACCCAGTGTTTGTGCATGTACTGGCTGGGCAGGGTGTGTGTGGGGTTAACAAAATTTGTGCTGAGCCCAGTAGGCTTGATGTGTGTGTGTGGGGGGGGTCTTCAGAACTCATGGGTGGGGCACATGGCCAGCATATTAGGTAGCAAGTATTTGTGCAGGGCTACCAGAGCCGGAGTGGCTTTATACTTATGCCCGGGAGGCAGAGGAGGAAAATGGCACCTGCCAGCCTCTTTGTTCCTGGATAAGTTCCCCAACGCGTTCCAAATTCTGTAAAAAAAGATCTTGTTTGTCCCAGGCATTGTGCAAACTGTCACTTCTGTGGTGCCCCTCTGCAAGATGCTTAAGTATGGGGACCCAGCTATCTACATGCCTTTGCTGGTCCAGCTCTAAGTGAACTGATTTTTAAAGCTCCAACTCCTGTTGGTTATACACACTCATGGAATTAAGCCCCTCGGGTTTTCAAAACCAGTCATTATGGGGATTCCTCTTCCCCATGTGGGCTCCCTGATGCTTTCTCTTGTCTGTGCCTGCAGCTCTGTCTCCGCAGTTTCTGACCTCCGTTTTTGCTTTCCCTAACCTCTCAGATGTGGCTTCTCTACATTTTATTGTGGAATTTGTTGTCAGTCTTCAGACTGCTCTCGTTTATTTACTCAGATGTGAATGATACCTAGTTGTAAATGTGGGAGATGTCTTCCTCTCTGCCATCTCTACTAAGTGATTAGGTCACTCTCAATGTAGCCTTCATCTTTGTTTCCTGCACCTCCTTAATACATTAAATCCGCTATTATATCCCGCTCTTATTTCCTTAGATGCCTCTTTATTAGTTTCAAATACTAATAAAACTAATAGTTTAAGGCTGACTGCACACCTGAAGCACCTGGGAGACTTTAAAAAATACTGATGCCCAGGGCTCATCGGACTAATAAAATCAATCTGTGGGTGTGGGTGCCAAATCCACAGCATGTTTAAATATCTTCCCAGGTAATTCAAATGTACAAACAGAACTGAGGAACACTGAAGTAGAATGTGCATTCAGTAGTACTCAATTGGGGACAGGCTTATTGCAATAAATTTAGGACACTTTGTTAATTTTTTTTTCCAGATAAACATTCAGTGCCCACCCCCCACCCCCCACCCCCCCACCCCCCCCACCCCCCACTCTAGCAATGTCTTTAGATATTTTTGCCATGACCACGGGTTGCATCTATTGGCATCTAGAGAGTAGAGGCCAAGAATGCTGCTAAACAGCATACAATGCACAGGAGAGCTTCCCCAACAATTACCAGCCTCAAAATGTCCACAATGTAGAAGTAGATAGATCCTGCTTTGGAGCAACATTAACGAGTTTAAGAAGAGGAAACAGAGGGACGCCTGGGTGGCTCAGTTGGTTAAGACGCTGCCTTCAGCTCAGGTCATGATCCCGGGGCCCTGGGGTTGAGTCCTGCATTGGGCTCCTTGCTCAGTGGGGAGCCTGCTTCTCTCTCTGCCTCTGCCTGCCACTTTGGCTGCTTGTGCTCTCTCTCTCTCTGACAAATAAATAGATAAAATCTTAAAAAAAAAAAAAAAAGAAATAGAATTAGAACTAAGCACAATTCTGTTTACATGTAAGGATTATACTGATGTTACAACTGACAGAAGTCTAAAAAAAGTTTTATACTTGAAGCCAGAGAACTGCAGTTTGAAGTGTAGTATCTATAACTGAATTTTTAAGATAGGCTTCAGTACATTTTCAATGAAATTCAAAACATGCAGAGTTCAGTAGAATGAACGTCGAAATTTCTTTAATCTATGAAATGTGGCAGGAATAGTAACCTGAAAGTTCTTTCAGTTTAAATTCTGCAACCCGTTTTGATATTTTTAATCACAAACTTTTTGACAATGATCACAAGGAGTCAAACAGAAACATATGTGTATATATATATATATACACACACACACATATGTATACATATATGTATTTTTATATATCTATGTATACATACATATATACATATGAAGATATAGATTTGATTCTACACACACTGGAATCAAACCAAATTCCAGTGCTGGGTCTTAACACTAGCTTTGTAACCAAAGCATGCACCTCTGTTTCCCATTTTGTCTACTACAAAATGAGGGATGTAGGTCAGATGATCTGAATGGTCTCTTTCACAGTTAATGTCCATACAGTAATTCCTAAGCTCTTGTCAAAATACAAATTCCACAACAAAACCTATTTCTTAGTGATAGGTCAAAATTAATTTCAATGGCTCAACCTTATTTTAAAAGGTAGAAAATTTATGTTTAAGATGGATAATTTTATGTAGGATTTCTTTATGGAGTCCTGAGTAAGTATGAGAAAAGTGATACCTATGTTTTCTTACTATAGTACATAATCAACTACTTTCCACTATTATCATTAACAGTCCCTTGGATCATGTTTTCTGAACCTGAATCTTGCCGTAACATTTCATAGAAAATATTTTAATTGGCAATTACGGCTTCTCATGTTGCTTCTGATTCTGTTAATGGTAAAAGAGAGCCCTGCCACCATGTACCCTAGCTCCCATACAATAACACATAGCCATAGCCATTTTTGGGACTAAGTATCCTTTTCAACCTGTAGGTGGCACTTCAGAATTGTTAACGCCAACACTGAAATTTCAAGGGAATAAGGCTCAAACAGTAGGGCAAGGTAGCAAATGCCTGAATAAGCAACACGCATGGTAGAAACGAGAGTACTGCAAGACCATGGACCAAATAATTTTTTGGTGGAGCTGTCCTTTGCATTGTAGAATGTTTAACAGCACCCCTGGTCTCTACCTTCTGGATGCCTAAAGCACCACCCTTTTCTCCTCAGCCCCATGCTGTGCGGAAAGTATGGCCAGATATTGCTAAATTTGTTGTGGGGCAAAACTGTCCTCTTTCAGAACGACTGAGAAGGAAAAAAGAAATAGGCAAACAGATTTATAATTATACACAGTAGGACTGATCTCTCTCACACTGCTGAGTGAACAGGAGTGAGACATAAAAATGAACATACCATATACGGTTTCATATAGCATAAAGCATCAAAACAAACCAACCATATTCATCGCAGCAGGAAATCAGGATAATGGTTACCCTCGGGAGGGACAGTGAGGGGAGAAGTGCCAGTAATGTTGTCTTGAGATGGGTGCTGCTTACATAGAAGAAAATTTATTGAGCACTTATGATACGGGGTATATATTTGGAAAAGTGCACTTATTAACTTTGTAGTTTTCATAGTGAATGAAAACTCTGCACCCATTACTCTCTGAATTATTGAGCAACACTTAGCTACATGTTAACTAAGCAAAGTTTTAAATCAAGCTGTGAGCTAATTATCTCCATGTGTTCCTTTTAAAAAGTCACTTAACTGAAAAATACAGGAAAAATCCATTTCTTTAATTCATTTCTAAGCAGTTACTTGCTCTTCTGAGATTCCTACTGGCAAAAGCCTCACAAATCTAAGATGATTCTTTTTAAGCTTAAAAACTATAGATAAAAGCTATAAAAACAAGGTCTGTCACAAATGAGGCATTTCTGTAAAGTACCATAGTTTTTATCTCTTACTAAAATGGAGAAATATGACTTAGCAGCTGAGGCACTGTATTGTCAAAATAACCTATATTTATATGCCTCAATCCAGGAGTTAAGGATCCTTTTTTGAGATCCATATTCTTTTACATATATAGTATTAGTCCTTATTTTTCTGCACAAACATTACTTCAAAGTAATACATGCTCCAACACTTAGCAAGTAATAAAATTGAAAGCTACTGAATCTAGAATTCGACTGCATTTTAAAAAAATGCTTAAAAATAAGAAACTACATTAATCTTTTTAAAGAACTCTATTTTAAACATATTGTAATGAAAAAACACAGATCCAAATAGGTGATTTATTTTTAGAGAAAAATAAAACAGGTTTTTCCAATAAAGGGAAGAATAACAATATGAGATCATGTCCTGATTACATGTCAATTACCACATTTCATACAATGTGGATGTGATCAACATGTATTCAATGATAGTATGAATAAACTGTTGAGATTTAAAAATTACATACCGCTTGCCAATGCTGTAAATCAGTAAGTGTCGAAATAAATACCCAGAAATAAGTAAATTTTAAAAACTGAAGCTTTTGAGTGTTTATAGATCAACCCAAATGGTACATACAAATAGTACAGCTGATAAATTGACATTACTGTTAGTTTCCACCTAATTTTTTTATAATATGGCTGTCTGGTGTTGCATTAGTGAAGATGCTTCCTACAACCACATGGGTACCCCAGAGCCTATGACGAATCACTTTGCAGCAGCCAAGATCATCCACAGAGAATCCTAAATGTCGATAGCGTTCATCTGTTTCAAAAAGAGTGTTGTTTGTATATGGTCCAAAAAACTGGAGGAGATAAAAGTGATATTCATTAGCAAGAAAGACAATGATGTAATAGTTTTTATATTAACATGAATACACACCTATTTTGATATTTCAAATATTTAAAAAATCAGAACCTAAAAAGGGCAGTTTTTAGGTACTGCATGTGACCAAGCACTTCCTCTTAATCCAATACCTGTGCTTCTGGAAATGTGAAACCAATAATCTAGCAGATTACATGCTATCCTGAACCAAACACCTAACATTATACAATCTTTCTAGATTTTGACTTCGAAAAGAAACAGTATATAGTCCTATTTTAAGATACTAAAAATTTCATTATTATTTGTAACTGAAAGCTATGCCCAGAATTTAAAATGCGACCACAACAGTGGTTCTTGTTTTCTTCAAAGTATAGTGTCAGAGACATACTTCCTGGAAGTTAACGTTTATAAATATTTAACACCCATATTTTCTTAATTCTAAAAAGTCTTCTTTCTTAAACTATGACTGCTAATTTGTAACTACGAAATTCATTAATGTAAAAGTATTTACTAGTGAGAATGAAAACTAATAAAGACAGAAAAACTTAATTGTCAGTGACTGGTCCCTCAAAGGTTGTGAATGGAACTGACTCAAACTGGTACTTCTTTGGATAAAGTTGTAAAGTTTAAAAACTGTTAAATAATAACTTTGTTAGAAACAGATCATTTAACAATTTTATAATAAAAAAAATTCCTACTTCAAATTAATCTGGTTTTCAAAATGTAATTACTCACTGCCAAACCAGATGATGGGTCAATAAAGTCAGCCCAATAGCCTTCTGCTCGAAGAGCATAGCAAATTTCCTTAGCACCATTAATGAACTGCAGAGAAAAAGGAAAAAATGTTCTGAAGATAGCATCCTTACATACTGTTGAAATATAAAACATTTTTAAATATCTTTTGCTTCAGAGAACTCAGTAAGATTAATAAGGAAATACAACTAATGATAAATTAGATATAAAGTCATAATTTATTTATGCCAGTCCAAAATATAGTTCATTTAACACTTTCATTTCCTTCAGAAAGTCTAACTTGTGTATTTTTTCTACTAAATTATTCCTTATTTTAGGAACAATTTCTAATAAATTCTCTGCTATTAACTCCCAAATTTGCCACAAATTGGAAAACACAGTTACTATTTTGTATTATAAAAATAAGGTAAGAAAACAAAATACAATGAAAAGATATGAACCATTCATTTGAATGTTGTTTAAAAATGTTATTTGTGGGGTGCCTGGGCAGCTCAGTTGGTTAAACAACTGCCTTCAGCTCAGGTCATGATCCCGGGATCCCGGAATCAAGTCCTGCATCGGTCTCCCCGCTCCACAGGGAGTCTGCTTCTCCCTCTGACCTTCTCCCCTCTCATGCTCTCTCTCTCTCAAATAAATAAATAAAATCTTTAAAAAAATGTTACTCGTGTTACAAAAACACATCTATTCATGATACATAATTTTCATTATACACCCTATTTTTTGTACAGTATTTATTACAAACCATGCATCTGTATCACCTATTCAAAATCTTGGTCTCACCATTCTACTTTGTAATTCCTATGATGTTTTTACTACCTTTCTCAGAAGTCTAAGCAGTGAAAAAGACAGTAACAAATATTAGGACCAGATTATTGTGTTTAAAAAAAAAAAAAGACAACAACCCATAAATGTTTAAAAACAAGGGTACAGATCCATTTCTGGTCATATAGAATAACAGCTATCAAGCTTGCCATCTGCTGAAAGCTGTAAAACTGACTAAAATATATGAGACAATGGTTTTAAATCCTGAACAATAGTGAGCCAAAACTGTAATTTTGGAGAGAAGGGCAACAAATTAGGTGATGCCCATATTTGTTCCAGCTGTCTGGAACACTGTCATAGGGCAAAGGAGAAGATTCCAAGCAAAGTGATGGTGTCACTAAGCTAAGGAGGTAGAAAGGGAAGAGTTCTACTAAAGCATCTGAAATTTGTGGGTTAGGGTACTAGAAGAGAGAGGCATAAATCGGATTCCCCAGTAGAATGCAAAGTAATTCACGCTGGTACAGTAACCAAGGGTAGAGCTGTGCACTCCCCCAAGCCAAGATTCCTTGAGGAATTGCCCTCACAGAAGAGTGCTAACTGGCATCTGAGAGGTCAGTAGTGTCACCAGAGGTGGTGCACAGCTAGGTAACATGAATTTCTGGTTCACACAAAGCGCTAAGACTTCACTGAGCATGATGGGCATTTAGCTGAGATCCCCCAAAGTTTATGCCTGAGGAAGATGGGCCCTATCCTAAATTAAGAGGATAGCAGCTTGCAGCCTGAAGGTCAAATCCAGCTGGGTGCCAGTAAGTGCAATATGGTTTCAATGGAATATATCCATGTCTGTTCATTTATATATTGTCTATGGCTGCTTTAACAAAATGAGGGTTGAGTTGAGTAGTTAAGACCCTATAACCTATAAAGCCTAAAAATTTACTATGTGGCTCTTTAGCAGGGATCAGCAAACTTTTTCTATATAGAGGAAACAATTTAAGCTAACTTACTTTCTCCCAGCACTTCCTTGTAAAATAATGAAAAACATTAATACTGTATTCTTTAGTTTATCTTCATACTTAATATTTATACTTATTGTTGAATCTCATTAATCTTAATTCTTAAATAAGAAACCAACTAAATATGGTCTAGAAAAGTCATTAGAAAATACATCAATTTAATAAACAGAAACAAAACTAAACTACAAGAACAAAACAATACAAATATTGGTAAAAGTATTTCTTTTAAGATTTCTGCTCAACAGCAAACACTGATATGTGGTGGAAAAAACAACAATAGATTTAAACTACAGAACATAAAACATCTACTGACAGTAAACTACAGGTGGTTCTAAAATAATCACTAACATACTAAAATAGATCTTCATCCCTTTAGTCATTATAAAATTAAAAACAATAGGACATTTCAAAACCCTGAAATTGGTTATAAAAAACTGACATTTATACCGGGGTCAGTATCAAATGAGGTTCAGAATGTTTAACTCATTGGAAATTAGGACCAATAATGCGATGCACATTTGGGAGTGCTCTAGTGACAAAATGATAGCAATGGTAAGTATATATGTATTAGTAAATACTGCCTTAGTTGGTAAAGAGAAAAGGTTTGAGTTACTGCCTGAATTTCAACTCTCTAAATTCAGATCTCTTTAAAATCAGACAGTTCTTACGCCTCTCTGTAACTTCCTTATTAACTAGCATGCACCCTGCTCATGATCGTGATAACATGGGATTTTTTTTTTAAGATTTATTCATTTGACAGACAGAGCTCACAAGTAAGCAGAGAGGCAGGCAGAGAGAGAGGGGGAAGCAGGCTCCCTGCAGAGCAGAGAGCCCGATGCAGGGCTCAATCCCAGGACCCTGGGATCATGACCTGAACCGAAGGTAGTGGCTCAACCCACTGAGCATTCAGGTGCCCCTATGTGGGATATTTTAATATGAAGTCAAAAGTCATCATCCTAAGAGATTCTGTTCAGTATATAAATGATAATTTACAAATGCAGAGAACCATATATCCAATCCTAAAGAAAATATTTAAAAATTCCTAATATTACTTTACATGGAAATTAGCTAACTATATTTGAAAAAAATTCCCTTAACTAAAATACCCAAGTGAGCTAATCTTTACCTGACACACAGGCAAAGGGATATTTTCATATCTTACAGAAACTCATAACCCAATATCAAACTCTTAAGACAATTATATGTTTTTGTATTTTTTTAAATTGAAGACTTTAATTTACCACTTCACATTACTCAGGTTGGTGAAATAGAAAGAAATGCTAATAATATCCAGGGTAAGTAAGTTATGGTGACAACATATATACTAGGGCCATCTAGGCAGCATCCATCAAAACATAAAGTGAATATACACCCTGGATTCACCAATTCCCTATTTAGAAATCTACAGATGTAAGTGTGTGCATAAAAATATATGCACAAATATATTCACTGCCTATAACAGCAAAAGTTTTTCAACTTACAAATTACTCAGGGAATTTTTAACATAAAAAATTTATGGTTTGCTCATGAAATATAATACTATACAGATTTTACATAGTATAAAATCTGTAATGCTATGGAAAGGTGTCAAAACATTTTTTAGTAAAAAGCAAAGGACAGGAAAAAAGTGGGTATACAATACATTGTTACTGTACTGTAAACTGTTAGGAGTTTATTCCTTGAAGACTGGAGTAGTTTTCACTTTTTACCTGACTTGCTTTAAGAAGAGAGAGTGACAGGTAGGAAGAGTTAATTTTATTTTTGCCATTTTTATTGTATTTTCCAAAATTCAAAAAAAATCTGAGGAAAGTACTAGAAAGAATCTAAGTTTTTTGAAGATATTAAAAACAGAAAATGATGGCATTTTTATTTTAAGATGTATGTCCATACTAAAGGACTTTTACATTAGCAGAGAATTAATAAATGCTAAAAAGATACCCATCATTTAAAAATGCTGGTTCACTGGTATTTAAACATCACAAAATTTAAATTGTCAGCAATGGAAAAAAATTACCTTTTCTAAAAGCATTTCTCTTTCATTTTCTACCTCTTCGCTCCAAACAGTCATATCATTCTTTGTTTTCTGTGTTATAGTCAGAATCATTAGTTTGTTGGTAGCTCCTTCTGGAAACAGTGACTCAAAATCTATATAAAAGAATAAAATTCCAGAGAGCAAATAAGTTTTTTTTTTTTCTTTTAAAGAAGCAGTACATAAAAGTAATTCTTACAAAAGTGATGGGTAAGTTTAATTATTGTGGTACATGTTAGGTTGATAAACGCATACTATTTTTGAAAAAATTTGAAGAGAACTTTTGGTTAACTTCTGCTCTTGTTGAACTGAAATACTGCTGTCAACAATTCTGAAGAGCAAATAAGGTTACTTGTTATTGGTCTTGTAATCTTCAGATGAAGTATTAAAATTTTCTCAGTATTATGTATTAGTTCATGAAATTATAGCTACAGTAATCACTGAGAAGTAGAAGGATTTCAGGGAAAAAGTACTGACAAGTCTATACAGCTATGAGGGGATATCTGAAAGACCCTACCTTGGCCATGTAATCTTTTCAGGCCAGACATATTACAGTATTAAGTTACAAAGTAATGCAATGCCTATGGAGTCCATTATTTAACATTTAAGAAAATTAGTGACATTATATAATACAGATTAGTGTAAATGTATGAAGCACACTGTACCTCTTCGCAGCAATTCTGGACATGTCTGGATTGCACACTCTACTTTGGCGTTTTCAAAGTAAGTTTCTGCACTGCTGATTTCTTGTTCAACAGGTGCATTACTACCCTAAGAGGAACAGAACATAAATAAATGCTGGAGTTCAAATAAAATATCTGATCTGTTACAAACCTATATTCCCTGAAAAGTTTAAAAAATAATTAACTGGAGGTGGGGTAATATTTAAAAATTTCAGAATGAACATATAAATATACTATATACATAAACATACATATAAATATACTAATATTCTAAGACTTGATATGAGAAGTTGGCTAAGCAACTAAAATGCCTAAACTAAAATATATATTATATATAATATATATTAAATATATACCCTTTCCTACAGGACAAGTTTAGAGGCTTCTATTCAACTGAAAGTTATACTATATATTAGACACTATGACAAGAGCAGCCCCTCAATGGTAAAAAATCTGGCCTTTACCCTTAGGTTTAAAAGAGTGAGTAGAAGAAAACATAAAAAGCATGAACAAATAAATGTAATCCAACATGAAAAATGCTTCAACATTACAAAGAAAGTCTTCTGGTAGTATAGATGGGGAAACATCATATTTAAACTATATGTGAATTAATGTGTATATTTGGTGTATAATGAATAAGTAGAAAGGAGGTTAAACAGTCCAGCAAGAGACAGAAACAGTGCAAGCACATGCAATGTGGTACAATGTGGTACAATATGGTACAATTAGAATAAACAAATAAAAAATGAACCAAAAGGTATACTGTAATTTGAGTACAGAGGGAGCAGAGAATTACAGGAGGCGAAGTGGTAAAGATAAGGGATCAAAATTGCAGAAGGTCATTTATGCCACATGAAAGAATTTTGACTTTAGTCTACAAACAACGAATAGCAAGATCAGACATAAAAAAATGCCAGTATTATTGTGCAGGCAATAGACCAATTAACAGCCAATACTTACTGATCACACTGTATTTAGGTGGTTACATTTAATACTCATAGCAATGTTGTGTGTTAGGTATTATTATCCCATTTTACATATAAAGAAACAGAGGCTCAGAGATATTAAGTAGCTTTCTCAAGGTCACAAAATTAAGTAAAAGGCAGAAAGAAGTAAACTTTGAAGCAAGATTTATCCTAGCCTCATAGTCCAGCTTACTATAATGGCTCTAAGAACTGAGGAGAGCTACAGAGGTCTTGAACTCTGGCTTTATTAGTGGGAAATGAAAGGACACAAATAATTTAAAATTTACTTCAAAGGGGGAAGTCATGCAATTTTGTCACTCTGTATGGTGATATGATGGAGAGAGAAGCCAAGTTTGGCCATATAATTTTTGTCTTGGGGCAGTGGGAGAATGACTAAGTCACTTATGCTACTGATAACATGGGAGTAAGGGCAGATTTTGAGGCATGGGAGGCTAGGGAACCTAAGTATGAGACATATAAAATCAAGGGACTTTTATTAAGACATTCAGATAATGATGTCTGGTGAGCAGACAGAAATATAGAATCAGAAATGTCAGAAAAAGTTAGGAAGCCAAGGAATTAAGTGACCAATGAGTAATTAAATAAGATGGACAGAAACACATAGGAAATCACATAAATGGCAGACAGAGAAGCCAAGAAGACAGAGAAGAAATTAACGGAGATAAAATGTCAGGGGAGGATGGGACGCCTGGGTGGCTCAGTTGGTTAAGCAGCTGCCTTCGGCTCAGGTCATGATCCCAGCGTCCTGGGATCGAGTCCCATATCGGGCTCCTTGCTCTGCAGGGAGCCTGCTTCTCCATCTGACTCTGCCTTCCACTCTGTCTGCCTGTGCTCGCTCTCGCTCGCTCTCTCTGACAAATAAATAAAATCTTAAAAAAAAAAAAAAATTTAAAAAAAAAAATGTCAGGGGAGGACAGCTGTCTCCAAATGTTAGGTTATTGGATATAAATCATTAGAACTATGAGGAGCTGTTGCTATAAATATTATGGCTTTGATAAAAAAAAAAAGCAGAAATTGAGAAAATGATACAGATTAGGGGTTTGATATAAACTCTGAATTGCATGTAACTTTTCATTTTGGTGAGTAACACTGGTTTATTTATTTTTACCCCCCCCCCTTTTTAATTAATTAATTCTTTTACTCATTCATTTGAGAGAGTGTGCTAAGGAGAGGGTGAAGCAGACTCCCTGCTGAGAAGGGAGCCAGCTGCAGGGCTCAATCCCAGGACCTGAGCCAAAGGCAGACTTTAACCTACTAAGCCACCCAGGTACATTCCCCACCCCCCTCTTTAAAGTAAGCTCTATGTCCAACAGGGGACCTGAGTTCACAGACCCTAGATCAAGAGCAGCATGCTTTACTGACTGAGCCAGCTAGGCATCCCTACAATACCAGCTTAAGAACTCATTAAAAAAACAGAACAAAAGCAAAAACAAATACTCAGACACTTTTTTTTTTTTTAAGATTTTATTTATTTATTTGACAGAGAGAGATCACAAGTAGGCAGAGAAGCAGAGAGAGAGAGAGGGGGAAGCGGGCTCCCCGACAAGCAGAGAGCCCGATGCGGGGCTCGATCCCAGAACCCTGACATCATGACCTGAGGCAAAGGCAGAGGCTTTAACCCACTGAGCCACCCAGGCGTCCCAAGACACAGTTTTTCTTAAAAAACAAAAAAACAAAAAAACCTTTTTAAATCTTTTTTAGTTTACTGTGTCTGAAGAATTTCAGAGATATCAAAATTTTCTAAAGTTTTTAAATGCCTAGAGGAGTGTAAAACTATAAAAGCAAACAATCTAAATTTTTAGTAATACAGGTATTAAATTATATTTGAAATAAGCAGTTATTAAACAATGTATTTATGAAGAATTATTTACCTACAAGAGATTATAATGTAAAGTAAAAAAAAAAAGGGGGGGGTAATCTGGGTGGCTTGGTTGGTTAAGTATCTTTGGCTCAGGTCATGATCTCAGGGTACTCAGATGGACCGAAGTCAGGCTCTCCAGCTGGTGGGAAGTCTGCTTCTCCCTCTTCCTCTGTGTGCTTACTCTCTTTCTAATAAAAAAAAAAAAAAAAAAAAAAAAAAAAAAAAAAAAAAGAGGCACCTGGGTGGCTCAGTTGGTTAAGCATCTGCCCTCCGCTCAGGTCATATTCCTGGGTTCCTGGGTTTGAAACCCCCATCAGGGTTCCTTGCTCAGGGGGGAGCCTATGTCTCCCTCTCCTTTGCCACCCCCCCAGCTCCTCTTCCTGGGTTCTCTTAATAAATGAACAAAATCTTTAAAAAAAAATTATATAGCAAACATGTATAGAACAATGCCAAGTTTTTAAAAGTTATACATGTTGTTTCTGAATATGCTGGAATTAAGAAGTTTTTAAACTTTTTTGATTCAAATAATTTGCCCACAATTATCAGAAATTAATACAGTATTAATGATCAGAAAAACAAAATAAATGATATTAATGATTTACCTGAAATTCATTCACATACTGTGCCATCACAAACTCGTGTCTTTCACTTGATAATGGCTCTGCTAGAATATCAGGTAGAGTTTTATGAACCTGGCTTTTCTTCTGTGACATGGTCCCATTGAGATGACAATCAAAACCTATGTTCCCAGGAAGCTGGAATCTCTGATCCTGAGGTCCAAATGGTCCCATAGTTTCATCAGGCCAAACTGTTCGAGAGCCTGAAGAGGAACACCAAAATGAATCCATTTTCTCCAATAGTCAAGTGCATTGGTGGACTGAAAGAATATTCTTCTAATTAGGTATTTTTTATAAAACCAAGAGATCTTTGAAATTTACTTTTTTGTATGAATGTAAATTAGTTTTGTTATAAAAAAAAACAAAGTAACCAGTTTTTAGCTCAAAGGCAAGTCTGTTATAAGGAGAAGGATATAATAAAGTACAGTAATCCAAACTATGTAATGCCTGATAGTCATTAAAAAGAATACAGTAAATTTTGGAAGGAGCCTGGGAAGATAGCAGAGTAGGAGAATCCTAAATGCACCTCATTAACACAGAAACCCCTCGGTAACCACAAAGGTGAACTAACACAGGAAATCTTTGGGTTAATCAAAGAGAAGAGGCCAATCAGAAAAGATAGAAGGGGCAGATATAGTTTGAAACCAAAGTTCCCTGCAAGACTAACCACAAACAGAAGGGACGAGTACAGAGAAGGGAAAGGAAAAGACCCCATACCAGGTATCCCAGACCTGAGGGAGCTCCACTGAGAAGACAAGTCCCCATAATATCTGGCTTTGAAAATCAGTGGGGTTTAATTTCAAAGATTTTTACAGTTAGTGGGTTTAGCTCTCGGAGAGCCAGAGGGTAATAGGAAACCGAATTCCCACCCTTAAAGAGAGAGCAAAATGAACAATCCCACCCAGATATAGCGTAGAGGCAGAAGTCTGAATAGTGCCTGGGGTAAAACATCAAGAAGGTTGTTTTTTTTTGTTTTTTTTTGGTAAGTTATTTCAGTCTGTACTGAGAAGAATCTGTGTTGAAGAAGCAAGGATCTGTAGGAAATTTCTCCAAGAACAAAAGGGCTGGCAGGTGCAATTTATCTCCCTCCCACCTCAGCCTATGTACCCAGACATTTGTGGAACCAATGTGAACACTATCCACATAACTTGCTAACACTGTGTATGCACTCCCACATTCTCCTGTTGAATCACTCCATTCAAGAAGCCACACTGGGCAGGAGTCCCTGCAAAGCAACTCCAGACAGGTCTCATCCTACAAGCGGCCCTGATAGTGAACACTATCATTCCAAAATAACTCTTGCCCTGGGGAGTGGGGAAGATAACCATGTACACCTGCCTGACTGCAGCACCAGCAGACTGACTTGGACAGACATCTGATCTCTTGGCCCCACTAATCAACAAAGCCTCTCTAGTGAAAGACACAGATAGGGCACTGCACTTCTGTACAACTGCAGCCCCTGTTAATGGGCTAAAGGCAGGCATCTGGACTGATTACGGATACTGTCCAACTATAAGCTCTTCTCTGCCCCAAACAGGCCCTTAATAGCAAGGGACCAGCCCCTGCCCACAATAAGAAAATAGACATTTGGAGCTGACTAAAGGTAAATGTGGCTGAGCCACAACAGTATGGTGCACAAAACTCATATAAAAACCCACAGGCACCTGGTTCTGGAGAAGAGGGGACAGTGTGCTACAGGGCACCACAGGACTTCTTATTCATAAAGCCATGACTTTCAAGAGATACATATTACTTTCTAAATAGGAAAAAAAAGAAAAACAAAATGAGAAAGAGCAATGTCCCAAATGAAAGAACAGGTTAATACTAACCAAAAGAGTTAAATGAAATACAGATAAGCAATATGTGTGATGAAAAAAGAGTGGGGGACCTTTGCGAAAACTTCAACAAAGAGATAATATAAAAAAAAACTAGTCAGAAATGTACTCCATGATTAAAATAAAAAATATACTACAGGGAATGAATAACACATTTGAGGAGGTAGATGAATGGATCAGCGCCTGGGAAGACAGGGTAATGGAAAGCAACCAAACTGAATAGGAGACAAACAGAACTCAGCAACATGACAAGTGTAATAAGTCATAGGGATCCCAGAAGGAGAAGAGAAAACAGGACAGAAAATTTATTTGAAGAAATAACAGCTGAAAACTTTCCAAACCTGAGGCAGTAAATACATTATCTAGATCCAGGAGACAGAGAGCCACCAACAAATTCAACCCAAAGAGGTCCACACTAAGACACATAATATTTAAAACGGAAAAAGGATAGAAAATTTTTAAAGCAGTAAGAGAAAAGAGAGCGGTCACACAGAAGGGAAATCCCATAAGGTTATCACTTGATTTCTAAGCAGAAACTGCAGGCCAGAAGGGGGTGGCATCATATATTCAAAGTGCTGAAAAGAAAAAAACCTGCAACCAAGAATACTCTATCCAGCATGGCTTTCATTCAAACAGAAGGAACCATAAAAACTTCCCAAACAAGTGAAGAGTTCATCATCATTAAACCAGCCTTACAAATAACACTGAAGGGAATCTTTGAGTGGAAAGAAAAGGCCATAACAAAGAAATTAGGAAAAAATTTTATAGATAAATACAAACAAAAAAAATAATATATTAATTATTTACAAAATCAGTATGGAGTTTAATACACAAAAGCAGTAATATCAATTTTGTCTATAATCAATAGAATCAGAAAATAAAAGGATGTAAAGTGTGACATCATATACATAAAATGTGGGGACAGGTATAAACTTAGTGCTTTTAGAATGGAGTCAAACATAAGCAACCATAAATTTCATATCCATTGCTATACACATAAAATATTATATATGAGTGGTTTTGGTGGACTCAGCAGGATGGTGGAGAAGTAGAAGACCCTCTTTCAACCGGTCCCCTGAATTGAGCTAAATATCTACCAGAACACTCTGAACACACATGAAATCAGCCTAAAATGTAATACACTTCTGGATTTCTATGAAGGCAGAAGACGTCAATGGAGAGGTAAAGCAGAGTGGGAGCACTCGGGACTCCTACCAGAGGATACACAGAAGGGGAAGAGAGCCACAAGAAAGGACTCACTGGAAAAGTAATACCCCAATATGAAAGTGCCCTATGTTTGGAGACCAGCATTAATTTGGAGTCTGGTTAAAAGCACAGAAAAAGAACCAAGGGTCTTAAGGGGCAATTGCCGGAATCAGGTGGCCACAGGCACAGACTAAACCCACGGTCCCAGGGTGGTTACAGCTGGCACCCACCAGTACCTGAGAGAACCCGGAGGAGACTCCTGCTGAAGGTCCCTGGACCCCCAGCATTCTGAGACCTGAGCTGCAGCCGGGTCGGAGTGCATCCAGTGTGGGCGTGGACTCCAGAGAGCAGTCGCAGCAACGGCAGCCACTGGGATCCAGCTCGCCTGGACCAGTATTATTTGCTGTTTTAGTGGCACTGGAGTGCAGAGACAAGCAGATGCCTTGGGCGACCACTGAGACGGTGGCTGGAAGTGCGCACCACCTGTGGGAGGTTGTGGTGTTTGCAGAGGGGGAGGCACCACCCAGAGGGGAGCAGACTAAGGCTTCTGAGGTGGAGGTCTGGGTATACTTGCATTAACCCTCCAAAAAGCCGCCAAAGAACAAAAGCCGCCAGAGAACAAAAGCCTGAAAAAACGGTTTCCACAGAACCCAGTCCCTTGTTAGGAGGCAGGGTGACTCAGTCCGAGCAAGAATGACTGAAAAACAATGCCCCTCCCCCAGAAGACAAGCCAAACGAACAAGAGGACAATAACCACAGGGTCCCCATAAAACTGTTACAACCAAACATCAGGGGAAAACAATATATTAAGCCCCATGTATTGCCCCAAAACCTGTATATTTTATAGATACAACTTTTTTGTTTTAAATTTGTTCTCGTGACTTTTTTTAACCTACTTACCACTACAACTAGATGTTTAATATGACACATTACTTAATAACTTTTTAACTTGAACTCTTCTCATACATACACCTGTGTTTTTCTTTCCTTTTTAAAAATTAATATATATAGATATAAGCTTCAAGGTAATCCTTTTTCCCTATTCAATACTATCCCTATGTATAAAACCAGTTTTAATTTCCCTATATCTCTGGAAAGTTGAGTCCTTTAACAAAGATAACAACATTCACCCAGGAAGAACCAAACTAATCTTCCTCACTCACATCGAGGGTTTATAAGCACCTATTCTTCTGTGAGTGTTTCTGTGTATTTGCTTTTGTACTTTATAAATCTTATTCTTGGAGTTCATTTTGGCTGGGTTTTATCCCCCGCCCCCCCACCCCCGGTCTTTAACTTTTGAGTCTTTTTGTTTGTTCTTTTTTGTTTATGTACCTTATAAATCTTACTTTTGGGGCTCATTTTGCCTGGCTTTTTTCTTTTCTTTTTCTTTCTCTTTGGTGGTGACTTCCGATTGCTCCAAAACTTTTCCAAGGTGCACCTTGACTGGACTGTGGTCCAGCCTCTCTCAAAAACTGTGATATATTCAGCTATCCATTCCCTCAACCACCCCTCACCAAAATGATGATGATGAGGAACACCCAACAGAGGCAAAGTTCAGAGAATGTGTCCTCTGCCACAGAACTACTAAATATGGACATAAATGATATGTCAGAAATGGAATTCAAGGTAACAATTATCCAGGCAATGGCTAGGCTGGAGAAGACCCTTAGTGGCAACACAGAATCTCTAAGGGTGGAAGTGAGGGCTGATTTGGCAGTACTTAAAAATGGTATCAATGAGATCCAATCTAATATAAATACTCTAACAGCTATGGTAACCAAGGCACAAGATCCAATTAGTCATCTAGAAGACAAACTGATAGAAAAGAAGGATCAGGAGGAGGCCTGGAACAAACAGCTTAGAAGCCTTGAAAACAGAATCAGGGAAATAAATGACACCATGAAACATTCCAATGTCAGAATTATTGGGATCCCTGAGGGGGTGGAAAAAGAGAGAAGACTAGAAGATAGAGTTGAAGAGATACTGGATGAAAATTTCCCTAATCTGGAAAATGGAAAAGTGTTCATGTCCTAGAGGCAGAGAGGACACCTCCCAAGATCAACAAGTCTAGAAAGACCTCTGGACAAGTAATTGTGAAATTCCCCAATCAAATTCAAAGAGGAGGTCTTAAAGGCAGCTGGGGGAAGAGATTCCTTACATACAGAGGAACGACCATCAGAATAATGTCAGTTTGTCCACAGAAACCTGGCAAGCCAGAAAGGGCTGTGAAGACATATTCAGGGCACTAAATGAGAAGAACATGCAGCCAAGAATACTTTATCCAGCAAGGCTTCCAAGACCAGCAATGTTTAAAAGATTATGTGACCACTAAGCTGGCACTACAAGACATATTGAGGGGCGTTCTATAAAAGAAGAAAGAGCCCAAGAGTAACACAGAACACAAAGACCTCTGGACAAGTAATTGTGAAATTCCCCAATCAAATTCAAAGAGGAGGTCTTAAAGGCAGCTGGGGGAAGAGATTCCTTACATACAGAGGAACGACCATCAGAATAATGTCAGTTTGTCCACAGAAACCTGGCAAGCCAGAAAGGGCTGTGAAGACATATTCAGGGCACTAAATGAGAAGAACATGCAGCCAAGAATACTTTATCCAGCAAGGCTTCCAAGACCAGCAATGTTTAAAAGATTAT
>NC_081559.1:47339038-47397649 GCF_022355385.1 Mustela nigripes
ATGACCACTAAGCTGGCACTACAAGACATATTGAGGGGCGTTCTATAAAAGAAGAAAGAGCCCAAGAGTAACACAGAACAGAAAATTAAGGAGACAATCAATAGAAACACAGACATCCCAGACAACATGATGTCAATAAAAACTTCTTTCAATAATCACTCTCACCATAAACAGCCTAAATACTCTCATAAAATGGCACAGGGATGCAGACTGGCTAAAACAACAGGACCATTCATATGCTGTCTTCAAGAGACACATTTTGAACCTTAAGATACATCTAGACTGAAAGGAAAGGGTGGAGAAACATTGTTCATACCCATGGGCCTCAGAATAAAGCTGGGGTAGCAATTCTCATATCAGATAAATTAGATTTTAAGCTAAAGACTGTAGTCAGAGTACAGAAGGATACTACATCATTCTTAAAGGGTCAATCCATGAAGAAGAGCTAACAATTATAAATATTAATGCCCCCAACATGGGAGCAGCCAACTACATAAGCCAACTGTTAAACAAAATAAAGAATCATATTGATATGAATTCATTAATAGTAAAGGATCTTAACATGCCACTCTCAGCAACAGATTAAGCAGAAACTCAAAGAAACAAGAACTTTACATGACACACTGGACCAGATGGATCTCACAGATATATACAGAACATTACAACCTAAAACAACAGAATACTCATTCTTCTCGAGCACACATGGAACTTTCTCCAGAACAGACCACATACTGGGTCCAAATAAGGGCTCAACTGATACCAAAGATTGAGGTTATTCCCTACATATTCTCAGAATACAATGCTTTGAAACTGGAACTCAACCACAAAAAAAGTCTGGAGGGAATTGAAACACTTGGAAGCTAAAGACCAAACTGCTTAAGAATGTTTGGATCAACCAGGAAATCAAAGAAGAACTTGAACTATTCATGGAAACCAATGAGAATGAAGATACATCAGTCCAAAACCTATGGGATACAGCAAAGGAAAAGGATCAATAAGATCAATAAAACACTGGCCAAACTAATCTGAAGGAAAAGACAGAGTACCCAAATTAATAAAAAAAAGCTGATTCTTTGAAAGGATCAAGAAGATCAATAAAACACTGGCCAAACTAATCCGAAGGAAAAGACAGAGTATCCAAATTAATAAAATTATGAATGAAAAGGGAGAGATCATGACTAACATCAAGGAAATAGAAACAATCATCAGAAATTATCAACAGTTATATGCCAGTAAGTTAAGCAACCTAGAAGAAATGTATGCATTCCTGGGAACCTATAAACTTCCAAGACTGCAACAGGAAGAAATTGACAACCTGAACAGACCAGTGTCTAGTAACAAGATTAAAGCAGTCATCAAAAACCTCCCAAAAAACAAGGCCAGAACCTGATGGATTCCCTGGGAATCCTTCAAAGAAACTTTGAAAGAAGAAATAATACCTATTCCCCTGAAGCGGTTTCAAAAAATAGAAACAGAAGGAAAACTTCAGGATTCTTTCTAGGAAAACCAGCATTACCTTGATCCGCAAACCAGGCAAAGACCCTACCAAAAAGGAGAATTTCAGACCAATATCCTTGATGAGTATGGATGCCAAGATTCTCAACAAGAGCCTAGTTAATAGGATCCAACAGTACATTAAAAAGATTATCCACCAGGACCAGGTGGGATTTATTATCCCTGGAATGTAGTAATCCCCATGCTTTTTAAATAATCAGCCCCACTATATGTGCACTCTGACTGAATAAAGTTCAAATTTTTATACTGATGCCCTTAAGTCTGCTCTAATTCATTGAGCTTACTACATGACTAGTCTTTGGAGGAGACAAAATTCGTGCTGGCCCACGAGGCAGGGTGGATTTGAATAGTGAGAAAAGAATACTCCAGGCCCTAGGAATGTTCTGTGAAGAACATATGGCTGTGAGTGCACTGCTTTGCCTAGAGCATCCTCAACACACAAGGGAGGAAGAGGAGGCTAGCAAAATAAGCTGGGGCTGGACTGAAAGGATTTTCTGTCCTAGAGTAACAACTTTGCATTGCCTGTGATAGCATTAGACTTTGAAAGTTGTTGGGTAGAATACTTCCATAAACTCAAGTTTGAAAAGATAGATCTGCTGGCATAGGGCATAATTGTAAGAGAGAAGAATGAGCAGACTGCTACTGTAACAGAGAAGATCAAAGGTAAGAGAGACCTGAATTAGGGCAAGAGCTGTTAAAAATGAGAAGAATCTTCCAAAAGGAGAATTAAAAGAAGGTGGTGGCTGACTGCTCCCTTGCTTTGCTCCCACATCCTCCCAACATCTAGCAATCCAAACAGATGACATCAGTTTTTAGCCTGGATGATCCATGATATAATATTAACAATAATAAATAATAGCAACCACATTTCCATGGTGCTTTCTGGATGCCCAGCACCTGTCTAAGGGCTTTATGTGTAATAATTCCTTTAGCCTTCATAATAACCCCATGACATCAGTAGTAGTATTTCCATTGCACAGATAGAAAACCTGAAGCTCATAGAGGTTAGGGGATGTGTTCAGTCACAGAATCATGAGGGACAGACAGGACTGGAATACCAGTGATCTGGCCCCAGAATCTAATGCCTCTCCTGATGGTCCCATTAGCAAGAACTCCCTTGTGGGTTTTAGCCCTTTTAACTTTTTATGTGTTGAAAAGGAAATATTCAAATGGAACATCTAGCTGGGAGGGGAGATGGGAACCTAGAACTCAGAGGTCAGTACTGAGGAAACAGAATTGAATGCTAGGTGTACCTCACTCAACTAACCTGAATCCCTGAAAGTCACCATTACTGAATTTGACATTAGAATTTAACCCACTATTTGGCTATTGTGGACAATGCTGCTATGAACAGTGGGACGTATATGGTCCTTCTTTTCACTACATGTGTATCTTCAACAGACAAATGGATAAAGAAGATACAGTCCATTTACACAATGGAGTATTATGCCACCACCAGAAAGGATGAATACCCAATTTTTGCATCAACATGGATGAGACTGGAGGAGATTATGCTGAGTGAAATAAGTCAAGCACAGAAAGTCAATTACATATTGTTTCACTATTTGTGGAATATAAGCAAAAGCATGGAGGACATTAGGAGAAGGAAGGGTAAATGAAGGGGGAGATATCAAAGGGGAGACAAACCATGAGAGACTGTGGACTCCAAGAAACAAACTGAGGGTTTTGGTGGGGGGGGGTTGGCCCTGTGATGAGTATTAAGGACAGCACATATTGCATGGAGCACTGGGTGTTATACATAAACAATGAATCCTGGAACACTACAACAAAAACTAATGATGTTACTATATGGTGACTAACATAACATAATAAAAAAATACAGAAATAAAGAAAGAATGAATGAATGTAATGCACTGATTTTCTGTACTCCAGGGGAGGGGACCTGATGGAGCTGGTAGTGAGACAATAAAGATTTTCAGCCCCATTGGAAATAGTGCCCACAGACTTCCTCATCAGAGGTCGCAGGAGTAAGGGTCTGCTTATCTTTTGTTCTCTCACACTGCAGTTCTGGTAATCTGCTGTTGGATCAAGTACTATATTCATTTCCATTTGGTTCTAGGAAATCAGGTGGTTCATGATATTTTCATGCTCATTTTTAAAATTCCAACCTGCTTTAGGCTTCTGAAAATCTCAAACATCATGCCATGAAATATTGAGTTCAGGTATCTAGACATCATTGGGAAATCAAAGAACTGTGTAGCATCATGGCTTTAAAAAAAATGCTTTGCATAACACCTGAGTGTGGATC
The DNA here is from genome assembly GCF_022355385.1 of Mustela nigripes. Taxonomy (NCBI): domain Eukaryota; kingdom Metazoa; phylum Chordata; class Mammalia; order Carnivora; family Mustelidae; genus Mustela; species Mustela nigripes. The sequence goes on from NC_081559.1 coordinate 47,342,823, forward strand.
TTAGTTCTGCCGCTTATAAGTTTTCCATTTTTGGACAAACTACTTTCTGTCTGTAATAACACCCATCTAATGGGAGCACTGTTAGGTTTAGAGGAAATGACATACACAAGTCATTTGTTAAACTTCCTATGAAGAAGGTCTGTAAATTTGAGCTGCAATCGTTATCTGATCTCTAAAGATGTCCACTTTTGTGGACATAGAAGCAGTAAAAATTATCCCCCAAATGGATTTCCCTAAAAATGTAATACAACCACTTCAAGGGATGCCTGACAGGATATTTTAGTACTTAATCTAACTGCAACTCTGGAGAGGGAAATATCATACCATCACACACAATTCAGGACATCCAAAAAAAACAAGCGAAATACTCCGACCAGCTGTTAATACACAGATAGCATGTTAACGGAGGTAATCATGGAATTCACTGCTTTAGATTTATTCGGCCATTACATGCCCAGAGACATTCGTCAGAAATTGTTGACTGCCCTTTTAAATAGTTTTCCTTTAGTTAGGTGGGCAGTATTTTTAAACCCAAAACACAAACACTGGATCCAACAGAATTCTACGTCAAATATTTAAAAAGATCTACACATACACTGGCTTTAAGAAAAACAGAGATTTGAAAAGTATATTTATAGGGACAGATGCTGTGTTTGTGTAGCCAAGTCTTAAAAAGTCCTACCTGAGGCAAAATAGTTCCCTTTGGGGAGATTTTGCCAGGTCATTGTGAAGGCTGGACACTTTGTTCAGGCCTATTGTGATGACTATTTATAAGTCAGTAAAGGATAGAATTAACAGTTTTCTGCACAGACGTTTTCTATTGAAATTTACCTAAGTATCTCATTTAACATTCACAAAACCAGTATGGGGTAAGTGATCCTATCTCCAATTCATGAGGAGGAAATCAAACTCAGGAAAAAAAAATAAAAATTAAGGACACAAAGTTTTAAATAATGCGCTAGGACCCAGGTTGTTTTTTTTGTTTTTTTTTTTTTTAAATATGGAAGTTCCCTTCTTTCATATTGCATTGCCTTATGAAAATTACTGGCCAAGTGTCTCACTTTTGGAAATAGCTTTTGTATTAAAATATACAGGAAGGAAAGGCTGTTGATGATGGGAAGTGATTTAAATGTCCCTTAAAGTGATTTCAGGGGAGATTATTTTTAGATTTTTTTTAGGTCATAAATGGGAAGACATGATGGTACAAGCATATATGGCAGGCTGTTCAGAGTATGTTCTGTTGCCTTTGGAAACTGCAATTTCCAGATGCCATTGAGTTCTGGTTTTAGATCACTATTTTCAGACCCACTAATAAAATGTAGATAAAAGTAAAATTCTTAATATTGCAACCCCCAGAATGATTCCTAAATAGTGAAAGATCTTTATCATTTATAATTCATATCCTGCTTGACATAGGCAAATACTTTCATGGTTTAGTGAAGATCCATAATATTATAAATACCTTAACCAGAATTTGGCGATTTAGAAATTGATCATATGAATGAATCAGAAAGAAATGTATTGATGGTAGTCTTGACAGGCCTGGTGGAAGGCTCTGGTTGCTCTAAAAAAAAAAAAAAAAAAAAATAACGACATTTATGTGCATGTGTCCAAAGACATATGCACAAAGTTTGATTTCTTACTGATATTATTTTATTATTTAAAAATATTTGGATGGTTAGAGTTACCATGAGATTCTTTTAATCTGTTGTAATTCTATGTGTCTTTATCGTATTTTACCTGGTATTCAAACTAGACTTTTAAAGTTTGAAAGCAGAAACCCTGTTGTTATAAGTTAAATAATCATCTCTACATTGAAAAAATATATTTCAAGGTGTTTATTTATTCATGCCATGGGCCTCCTTTCAAAAAAGTTTTTAAAGGAATAAAGTATATATTTTAAAAAACTGATTAGTCATTTTTAATACATATATCAAAACATTTTTGGAAGTTGTGATAGAATATATGTGCTTGTTATGATGGTTTAGTATTACAAGATCTATAGTTCTGAAATATTGACAGTATAAACGGTATTGATATGTTGGCAATACTTAAAGTGTCCCCAACTAATGATGATTCACCCTAGGATTTTGGACTTTACTATGGCTCAAGAGTGACACGCATTCAGTAGAGACCACACGTCAGCGAATTCTGAATTTGGAGCTTTCCCTGCGCTAGGGATAGGCAGTAAAATCCTCTCTCATGATGCTGGCCAGTAGCAGTGACCCCCAGCTCCCATATGAGGACTTGATCATGAGGACAAACAACCGATCCACTTACAGCTACTCTGTACCCATACAGCTATTCTGTGTTTCACTTTCAGCAGAGCATTCAAGCCATCACATGACGTACACAAAACTTCGTTATACAACAGGCTTTGTGGGAGGATGATTTTGCCCAACTGTGGGAAAATATAAGTGTTCAGAGAAAGTTAAGGTAGGTGAGGCTAAGCTGTGAAGTTCAGCAGGTAAGGTGTATTAAGTGCACTCTCAGTTTATACTATGTTCAACTCATTCAACTGTGCTCAATGGACTTATCTGGACATAATGCCATTGTAAGCCAAGGAACATCTTTAATGTGATAGGACAAGATCTGTTCTCTGTTGGCGACAAGTCCCAGCAACTGCTAATCACACTGAACATGTTGCGTATATGCACAATAAAGACATGCTAAACTTCAGCGGAATGTTAGTGAAAAGGTAAATGTAATTTTTTCCACCCAAATTCATCCTATGCATGGACCCCACATCCAGAAAGCCTGTTAAGTAATCGGTTTTCTAAAAGTTTGTATCAACAATGATTATTTGCTGTTATTGTATGCTAAGGGGCCTCTACTATAGTATCTTCAGAACATTTAAAGTAGACTAAACATTTTTAAAGAACAAGCAGACACATGTTTTGGTGTCTAATGTGGTGGAAGGCTTATTTCTCAGGCACAGAACACTAAGGCAGGTGGCTCTCCTCCGTAATGTAATTCAAGGACCCAGATTTCTTCCAGCTGTGTCTGCTTTCGCATCTAGGGCCTTGCTGTTGTCTAAATTCTGCAGATAGAAGGGAAAGAGGATGTGAAACCAGCACTCTGGCTTCTTAAAGAGCTTTGCCCCCCCCCCCCAATATTTCCCTTGGCAAGAATGAGTCACATGGTCCCATCTGGGCATCACTTCTGCTAACAACTCTATACAGTGGAGTGGAGAGCACAAAATTTGGGTGGACGGCTAGCTGTAGCTCCCACAAGTTTTCTCTTAGAGCCTTTGCATGGTAGAGCTGGGGGAAGTTTTCCTAACACTGTACCACCCTTCACATTCCTAGATGAACCCTACTTGGTTTTGGTGGGTGGTGGTTTTTCTAAATTGCCAAGCTAGAGGAGACGAAAAACAAACAAAAGCAACTGGCAGGTCTTGCTCTGCAAATGGAAGCACCTTAGCTGCAAACCTAGGAGTCATCTTGAGCTGTCCTTCTCTTTCCTCCACAAAGGTCATCTATCTGCTGCTCCCTCTTTTACCTCCTGAGTACTACTTAAATCCGACTGCCCCTGCCACAGCCTCACTTCAGAGTCTCATCAGTTCTTTCCTGGATAACGTCTACAATAGCCTTCTGACTGAACACTCGGTCTACAGCTTTGTCCTTCTTCCAGGGCCATCCTCTCTAACAAGGTTCTCAAATTCTGAAAACTTCATACCTCTCTCAATAAACAAACTGAAAACACATCTCAACACATGCACTTTGCCTTCCTTAAGTCATGCTTACTCTTTCACCATGACATTTGTCCTAAAATGCTATGATTTTAAAATGGAGAGATTAAAGTATGTCTAGATTCAAACCCCTCAGATTGCGTATCTAGAAATAGGGAGTTTTAACATGATCTTCTCCACCCAGTGGATTACTTGATACACACCTGTATCAGTCTGGGTTCTGTCGGGTCTCTTAAGACACTACAATATTACAGGACTGAGGAGTTCACAGAAGAATTACCGCTCACCTGGATGAGGTAGAAGCTGGGAAATGAAGGTCTGTCTGCAAAGGGGTAGTCAGAGCGACGGAGAAACAGTCACTGTCTCAACTAGAAGCATAAAACCTGGGGTTTACAGGAGTCTGAGGAGCAATGGGTCTGACCACGACAAGGCATGGGAAATGGGCGCTCCCACACAGGGCTCCCGTAAACACTTATAAAGAACTGTCCCCATGACTCCCACAACCTTCTGAGTATAATGGCCTGCGTTTCACCTGGGCCTGCTAAATCTCCACAAGCTCCTCTCATCACAGAGCTAATGCATAACTACTGGAAAGGCAATGAAAGGGAAATCTTCCCAGCCTTAGGAGAGATGACATGTGGTCAAAACCAGTTGACAATAAGCATTCCTATACAACATACTTGGAACACGGCCACCTCGGGATGGGGACGGATAGTCTAACCTGGACTGAGATTTTTCTGAAACACACCAGATTTTGTCTTACCCAGTTTTAAAATAAGTATGTAATGGGGATTAAAAGTACAGCACAGGGAATATAGTCAGTGACACTGCAGTAAAGTTGTATAGTGACACATGTAACTACACTTAACATGGTGATCACTGTGTAATGTATAAAATTAATGAATTACTATGCTGTACACTTGAAACTAATGTAACACAGTCAAGTATATATGCTTCAGTTAACACAGCCAGTAATGTCCTGGACACAGGCTATGGAAACATTTTTCCAGATAATATTTGTTCTCTGCAAGAGAAAGAAAAGCAAAATTAAACTCCTGAGACTATACTAAAAAAAAAACGTCTTTGGACAGTCAAGGAAACAATCAGCAACAACAAAAAGGCAACCTACTGAATGGGAAAATATATTTGCAAATGCTATATTTGATAAGGGGTTAATATCCAAAATAGATAAAGAACTTAAACAACTCAATACCAAACCAAACCAGTAACCTATTGAAAAGATGGGCAGAGGGCATCAGCAAACATATCTCTAAGGAAGACATATAGTTGGCGGGCACATGAAAAAATGTTCCATATCACTAATAATCAAGGAAAGGCAAATCAAAACCACAATGAGCTTATCACCTTATACCTGTCAGAATAGCTAAAACAAATACAAGAAATAAGAAGTGCTGGCAAAGACATGGTGAAAAAGAAACTCTTGTGTACTGTTCGTGGGAATGCAAACTGTGCAAACACTGTGCAAAACAGTATGAGATTTCTTAAAAAATTAAAAGACAAAGTTAGCAAATAATCCAATAATTACAACACTGGGTATTTCCCTAAAGAAAATGAAAACACACACAAAAAGATATACGCACCCCTGTATTTAACACAGCATAATTTAGAATAGTCAAGATATGGAAATAATCCAAATATCCATCCACAGATGAATGGATAAAGATGTGGTATATGTACACAATGGAGTATTACTCAGCCATAAAAAATACTGAAATTTTGCTATGTGTAGTAACATGGATGAATGTATAGGGTATAATAGTAAGTGAAATGATTTAGTCAGAGAAAGACAAATACCAAAAGAATAAATTCATATAGAGTTTAGGAAAAAAAGAAAAAGGACAAACAAAAACAGTCTTTAATACAGAGAATAAACTGGTAGTTGCCAGAAGCAAGGTGGGTGTTTTGCGGCAAGTAACATAATTATGTTTACTTACATATATCTGGAGGTGCAGGGGCCACGTGAGACTCATCAGAACCTGAAGATCCTGCAGTTGAAAAGGCTTTGGGACTGACAACCCTTTTAACTAAAGAGCAAAATCCTGGGAGATAGGAAACCAGTCTGGCTCTATTACAGAGCACCTAAGAATAACACAAAAATTAACATTATTTGTTCTGGATTTAAGTGTTATACTTACACAGACAATCTTTCGCAAATCCTCACTCTGCAATCTATCTTTCAAAACAAGTCTTAACTCTATTATTGAGCAACTACCATACAACAAGCATTCTGTATTTAATTTTAAAAACAAAACAAAACAAACAATAATTTACTTTGTGTAAAAGTATACGGCCTTTCCAATAAAGGCTAGAATCAAGAGTGCCACACAAGAGAGAATAGGAACCTCTAAAACTTGCCCTATTTGGAACAACATTAAAAAGGTAGTATAAATAAATTTTTCTATTATTTTTTATTTTTTTAAAGGTTTTATTTATTTATTTGACAGAGAGAGAGAAAAAGCAGGTTCCCCACTGAGCAGAGATCCTGATGTAGGGCTTGATTCCAGGACCCTAAGATCATGACCTGAGCTGAAGGCAGAGGCTTTAACCCACTGAGCCACCCAGGCACCCCAAATTTTTCTACTATTAAGGAAACTTCAACACCTTTAGTACACGGCTTTGTGCTGAATTTTTTGCACCTTTGTTCATTTCCTGGACTCTGAGGTCAGTTACAACAGCTGACTGTGTAAATGTCCTTCATGCATAAACATCTAGCAAAGTACTTGGGTCAGATATAATTCATTCTTTTATTATTTTTTAAAGATTTTTTTTGAGAGAGAACGTGGGGGCACGCGCGCGCGCACACACACACACACACAGGAACACACAGGGGGAAGGTGCAGAGGGAAAGAATGACTCTCCAGCAGACTCCCCACACATAGCTGGATGCAGAGCTTGATCTCAAGACCCTGAGATCATAACCTGAGTGGTAACCAAGAGTCTGATGCTTAACTGACTGCCCCACAACAGAATGCAGGAGTTGGCAAAGTACAGTTGAATACACCCTGCTATTTTAGTAAATAAAGTTTTATTCTAACATTGCCATACCTATTTATTTATGTACTGTGGCTGCTTTCATGCCATAATGGCAGTTAAGTAATTGCAGAGACTATATGGTACAGAAAGCCTAAAATATTTACTTATCTGCTCCTTCACGTTAAAAAACAAAAATGCCAACTCTTAATTCAGTAGAAAATATGTAAGAACAAATACTGTATTATCTGTGAAATGCTATTAAAGGATTTAAAAAATTAAGAGATCCTTGAGAGAGGAGGAAAAAGTTTCATAGAGAATATAGTAGGTTTTGAAGAAACAGCAGAAATTTGAAGAGGAATGGGGCATTTCAGTGAGTGACTTTCTGGAACAAACGTACAGTCATAAAAGGTATATTCAAAAGGTGATAAATTCAGTGAGGTTAGATATTTAAGGGAGTGCAGTAAAAAACAGACTTAAAAGTTAAATTGTGGGCAATTAGAAAAAGCTTTACATCTGACATAGTAAAAGTCTTGTTACAAGACAACAAATCAGAATTTTAATCTGGAGGCAGGGAAGAATAGAGGGGCAGAATGTTTCAGAAATGTACCACTTAGGGCAGGATGGACTGGAGTGGGATTAGAGAATGGGGATTGGTGTGGTATGAAAATGAGGTACCACGATGTTGACTTAGTCCAGCCATTTGATACTTTAGCATCATTCCTTTTCCCTTTCACAAAGTAGTCTGAATTCCAACCCATGTTCTCCGACTTTTATAGTAAGTAAGAGAGAACATTCTAACTTGTTTTTCTACCTCTCTGGCATTTCTTACTAACTTTACCACCTTTTCCTTTTCAATTTTTTAGTCACATAAAAATACCTGCAACACTTCCCACATTTCTCTGCCTTCTTTTATACTGCCCTAAGATTTCTTCCACTAAAATGTCCTTTTCCCTCTCCTTCTAGGTCTAGCAAATTTCAACTCTATCTTCAAGACCTGGATAAACAGAACCCTCTTTATGTATCTCTGAAGTACAAGGTCTGTCTCCAGAAAATGGCCACCCGAAAATTTAAGCATCTTTCCTTGGGTCAGGACCCAACATGCTCAAAGAGATAAATGTGATAATTATTACACTTTAACCTAGACAAACTTAGACTTTTGGGTGTTTCTATAATTTAAATTTACATTTACAAATGAAGACATTTACATTTAATAGAATATGGCTCAGGATCTAAAGGCAATATAAAATTTTAAACTCCAGAAGTATTTTGGGCAAGTCCTCAAAATAGTAACAGGCTCAATAGGAGATTATCTGAAAGGGGCAATATTAAATAACAAATACTCAACAGATGTTAGTTACTGTGGGCTAGGTTCTGTGCTAAGTGCTTTACATGCACTGTTTTACTAATCTGCACAAAATACTTCCATATACCATTAAAATTAAAGTATGATTATCAAAATATTATTTTTGATAATAAATTGCTTCACAAGCAAAAAGGAAAAGAAGTATTATCCAAGTTATTTTAAAAACTTCCCAATATTATTAAGAATTATTTCAGTCCGTGAATGCCAAGGCCACTTTTAGATTTTTTTTCCTTGATGGTTTAATGAAAGTTATAATAAAATGTGAGTTTTGTTGCCAACCTAAGAAAACCGAATCGTTACTTTATTTTTATTTCATTTTAATGGCAAAAGAAGCCAGTATCTAATTTGTCCACTGAAAGGAATAGCTGATGACAGTGTTAATGTGTTTCAAGTTTCCCTTTTAACCTATAGGATCCTCAAATTTGTTACTTGGCAGATTTTATGACATTGGGTCAGCTGGTAAATATAACTAAATATGACAGCCAATAAATAATTCAAAAATTAGTATAGCCAGTTTATTTTAGTATGAGGATAAGTACGATTTTATATATGACTACTTCAAACCTAGGTTTCTAGACTTGGGAAGATGACAGGTTATCAAATATAATTTTAAAATCTTTATTAGTATAAATACAGAAACTGTCTTTTAGACACTACTTTAGGATTAAGTCCTGCTTTTGGTCATGTGAGTAGAATATAGGATCTATACCAAAGACTTAGAACTAGTTATCTAGGAAATTCATCTATATCCATCAAGGAAATTCATTCATACCCAGCTACAGACATTTTTGTGTAGTCCACACTACTATAAAAAAAAAATCTGAATTGGGTCTAAACACTGAGAAATTACAGATTTCACACAAAAAGTCCAGATTTTTGGCTATTCTTGAAATCTCAGAAGTGCTGGCAGCAGTATTCATATTCCCAAATGGCATTAGTTAGCAATAAATCACCGTAGCTAAGGAAAGGCTGCTCCTGTTATATCAGAAATGAGAATTTCAGTTTGTCAAAGTTCCCACTGAGGCATCTTGATTTACCTGTCCAGCTTCTGAAGCGTGGACATTCATGACTCTTGCTATGTATGCTAATTAAATAGGTGAAGACACACATACTTGCCTATTTCCTAACTGACATTCAGTATTTCCAATGCATATAAACACAAATTTTTAAAGTATATTTGAATATTAAGATTTATTTTGTATGAACTTCTTTCTAACAATAAAAGATTTATGAAAGCATCTTTCAAAATATTCACCCTGCTGATCTAATTCATTTAAATAAAAATAAAGCCAGGTTGAACATTAGTATTCTATTCTAGTTACTCTGAGAGTACCCATGCTTCTATTACAACATTCCCTTTCTGGGGTTCTGGCTAAGTAAAAATTCAAGTTAAAATGGGGTCCAAAACTTTTATGAACTGACCCTACAGTCACATCATTAGATTCTTAACCTATCATGTTCAATTACACGAATATTACCCTGACTAATTGTTGCCATATTAATCCTCCTAACACAGCTTTGATTAAAAGATCACAATGTAAAGAATCAGATCTAAATACCAAGTGTGACATTCAAGCTATTACTCAATTCCAACTCCACAATACAACCTTAATTCCCTCTAATCTCTTTCATATATCTGACACTGCAGAATGCAGAAATGACTTTGAGTTTTGAAAGGGAAGATGTCTCTGAATACATCAGATTCTTCCCTTCAAGTCTTCCATTATCTAAATCCTACCATCTTTCAAAACTCAAGATTAAATGTTCTTTGATTAAGTGATCCCAAACCCCTTGTTTCTCCTCTTCACAAAGCTTTGAATCTGGATGTACTTTTGTGTAGCTTTTAAGAAATAATTACTTTACACCTTTATGGTAGCTATTTCATGTACTACTACTGTCCCCTACTATATGAAGTCCTTACAGTAGTATGAGTCTAAACACAATCAATATTTCTGGTCTATGAGAATCATATCTCTTGCTCTCATTTTGTACGATTTGGAAGGTTACTCACTTGACTGAAGCTGTTACAAAACCTTCAGTTTCGCTAACGAAAGAAAAAAATAGTTGAAAAATAGATTCTAAATAGTTACTCAAAAGGTCTTTTAAAAATATTGAAAGGATGTTGGCACTGAGTTCGTTTCCAAAAACGAATTTGTAGAAACAAGTACACGCGTGTTGTAGGAAACCTTTGTGTTCCAAACTACCTTCGAAGCGTACCAACATAATTTCACACCCCTTGCTTCCCCTGACATTCTTCATACACCTACGTCTAAGCACAAGAAAGCTGCCACCGATGTTACCATAATTAAACCCGTCCCTCCGTTTTCTAACAAGTACCCAAACCACTACACTGCTTAAGAGACTGTTTACTCACAGTGGCCATTTCCAGCGGGGCCGGCAGACGCAAATTATCTTCCCTTTCGTAAAGTTATTCCTGAGAACGTACAAAACAAAACAGGCCAGTGTGCGATTAAGCTGTACTAACACACAACTCGGGGAACGTCCACTATCTTCTACCATGTGTTGCTCCACCACGACCAAAGTCCAAGCTCCCCCTAAAATCCAAGAAGGCCAGAATTGGCCTCCAGTCCCTACAGGGCACAGATCCCTGCCCAGAGGAGGCCGTGCCGTACCCAGCCCTCCCGGTGTGTGCCCCCACCCCTCAGCCCCCGCTCCAGCAAGCAACTCGGACCAGATAAGGGCGGGGAACGAGGAGCCGAAGGCTTAAACAGAGTTCCAGGGTCGAACCGAGCATTTTAACACAGATTAGGGGGGGTCTGACCACAGCTCCAAAAAAAGGGTTCGAACGGAGCTGACGGTGAGGAAGCGAAAACAGCCTGCAGACGGAGTGACAGAACTAGGGACACCGACAGGGACCCTGTCGGAATAGGGGCAATACCGAATGCCGTGGCACCAAGAAGGCGGCGAATCTGGAGGGGCTATAGCGGGCGGAAACCATCCGTACCAGTCCCGCCGCCGCCGCCTCCAGCCGTCCCAGACCCTCACTCTTTGCGCCGTCAAAATGGCGGCGGCGACGGCCGCAGGGGTAGCGTAGACGCTGGCAGTGACCAGGCTGAAGAAGTTGCTCCTGAAAGCATCGATGGGAAGGATCGTCGAATTAATGATGCGCACGCGCACAAAAGGACCATAGAGCCTACCTCCTATTGGATAGCCGGGGGCAAACATGTAGGAGGAGAAAAGGTGAGGTGGGGTGACCTGGAAGGAGGAGGGTTCCTGATCTGGGTTGAGGGCTCTTTCTGTTTCCTTCATTAACTCATGGGTTCATTTGCTAGATTCCTCCACCCCAAGGCTTTCTAACTGCCACCAAGAGATACAATCTTAACTTCTTTATATCATAGTTACTGGTTTTTCACGAATCACTGTGTTCGTGATTTTCTGTTTATGTCCCTGGCCCTTAATAGGCTCAATAGGTATTTATCAAACGATTTATTTAGAAACATATATCATTTTCATTTATCAATTGTTTTTTAATTAACTGAAGTCCATACTTTCTTCATACCAATATTTCTGGGTAGGTAAGGTTAGGTAAGTTGGTCTCTGTTTCTGTTTCCTCACCTGTAAAAGGAGAATAATAGTGCTTGCTCCACACACTGTAAAGATCAAACGAATTTATCTATAGCTAACACTTAAAGCATACACATGCACACAGAGCTCGGAGCTTGGGAGTCACAGAAAGGCTTCTAAGAAAGGACCACTGAGCTGAGTGTTGAAGTTACATAGAACCCATTTTTTCATGCCTTGGAAATTTCTCTTCGGTTTACTTGTCCCGGTTATATAATAGGATTTCTGGTTGAATGATGATTGTAAGCTTTTTGATATCAGGTAGCATATGCTATTCATTTTGCCACGATAGAAATCATTTGTCAGGTTCAGGTGGGAGATAAAAGGAGTCAGTGATCAACAGTATGGCAGGAAGCTGTCAGGAGTAACATCATAGCACATATGCTTGTATGTGTTTTGAAAGATGGATGGGCTCTATGGCCATACCACCCTGAACGCGCCCGATCTCGACTGAAAGATGGATGGGTGTTTACCAGAATGCCAAGAAAAGATGTGGAGGGGTGAGGATACTTCAGGCAAAGGGAGCAGTGTGAACAGAGTTGTGGAATCTGAAACACTGTGCACATTTGGGGAGATCTACAGGTAGTCAAGGGAATGGGTTTGGCATGGACAGGGGCCCTGATCATAGTCATTCTTCAGTGCAGTACTAAGATAGATGTAATCTTGGAAGCAATGAGAAGCAACTGGGAAGACTGAAGCAGAGTCATGGCGTTACCAGATTTGTATCTTGGGAAGGTCCTCTGGCTGCCATTTAGAGGATGGATTGGAAGGGTGTGTGAGGATAACTTCTAAATTTTTGACTTAGGATATTTGGTGAATAGAGTTGCTTTTGTTTTATTGGGAATTCAGTAATATTAGTATTTGTGGAATGTATACTATGTGTTTGCACTTGGATAAGATTTTTCACATTATTTGTTTTAATTCTCATAACGATATGGAAAATAGAGCTTTATCCTCATGTTAAATATGAAGAAGAAATGAAAGAAGAAAGGGGCTAAGTATATTTCTGAGGCTTCCAGGGTTGGACTTAAATCAAGGTCTGTTAGGTTCAAAATAGTGTTCTCTCTCCCACATGTATTGTCTTCCAGAAGAACAGATGTTTGGAGAATGATGAAGAGTTTGGTTTGGGATAACTTCAGTTGTAAGATGCTTAAGGGACATTCATATGGAGTTGCCAATAAGTCATTTGAAAATAGGCCTATTGCTCAGGAAAGTGGTTTATATAGGAGACAGAAATTTGAGGGTCCTTGACATATGGGTAATTATTCAAGCCATGGGAACCTCTTATCCTGAAGTTCGACAATAGGCTTTATGAGAAGGAAGTGTCTGTGACACTTCTGAAATGTATGCACATTTTTGTATATTTGTAAATAGATTCATTTTTTTTTCCATAGGGAGAGGGTACATACCTTTTTCAGATTCTTGAAGGAGTTCATGACTCTGAATGTTCAAGAACTTCTAGTGTAGAGTACAAAAGAAAAAGGGCAAAGTCAGAATACTAAGAGATATTAATTAAAGGGGTAACAGAAGAAAACCTGGCAATGGAAACTGGCAAGTTTCAGTCAGAAAGTAGAAGGAAATCAGGAGACAGGATTCTAGACATCAAGAATTACTGTTATTATTGCTCCATATTATTAGATGTTACAAAAAGTTCTTATTGAGGTTCATCTTATTTGATAAATCCAGCAACAGTGACTTTTCCAGAGGAATTTCAGTGGAGTGGGGTGTGGGGAGGTGGAATTCTGATAACTTGGTATTCAGAGGATGAAACAGAAACTTCTTGAGGACAGAGACTTTATCTGTTTGTTCACTGTATTCTGGGACTTTACTGTATTCCTGCTACAGAGAGGTGATCAATAAATGTTTGCTGAATATGTGAAGTTGAATAGATGAAGCAGCGTGGGTCACTAATAACAAGCTACCATTAACAACAGCTGCTTTTTGTTTTTCTGTTTCCAGCCTCCATACCTTCATGACATCCATCTATCTGACAACTGGGCTGGGAGAGTAGTGGTGTCTATACTGCATAAGTGAAGAAAATGAGACTCAGGCTCGGTACACTGCTCGATGATGTACAATTACGTGTAGTGGTGAATGTGAGATTAAACCTTGGATTTGTCTGGCTCTGACATCTCCATGCCTTCCACAACAGTAAAACTCAGAAGACAGAGAGGTAAGTAGCTGTCTCTCAGATTATTTCAGTTTACTCTTATCTATTTTCCTTCTCCCTTCCCCTTTCTCTTGGATTGTTCTTATTCTACAGAGATGAAGGAGGACCATCGAAGAACTGTAAAAATTGATCCATTCACCACATTATGAGATTATTCAGAGGCCAATATGTAATTCTTGGGGGTTTTCTTTCTCATCTGACTTTTATAGCTGCCTGCTTTGATGTTTTTTGGTAAACATCTGGCTTCCCTTTTATTCTAGAAACACCAATTCTCAATAACAAAAGATGTATACTTATGCAAACTAAGAAACATATAGTAATCACTAAGTTCTCAACTTGGCAAGACTGTTCTGTTGCAGCTGGTTCTTTCTGTAAAAACAGTAGGATTATAAAAGCAAAAGACAAAATGGACTATTTTCTGCTCAGCCATGCATATCTAAAGCACATTAGAAGTTTGAAGACAATATCTCATGTTATTTTAAAAAATACTACATGGAGCTATTACCTGGTTGCAAGAAAACAACATGCAAAATGATAATAATAGAAATTTAAAAAGAGTGTGAATAAATGTAAAAATCTGTGAACACTTGGTTTTTATTATTTAACTCAATCATATTACTATTAAGAATACATCTTTTTAAGTTGCCTACATCAGTGATGGACTATCTCTTTAGTATTTGATATGTTAAGATAGACATATATTTTAGTCATTTCTAGAAAACTAAAGCTTTTCCTGGAAGCACCTTGTATGTTCTAGCCACCTATTGCTAGGTGGCAACACATGAATATTACAGAGAGTGAATGACCTGTATCTCTAGGACGTAATGGAAGAGAAGCCTTCTATTTAATATTTTGGTTTTTAGTTTGAATGTGATACATACAATCATTGGACTTTAATTGTAATATTAGATATAACAATTATCTATCTGGTCATCTTTCTGCCTCCTTGTCATTAAAATGGAGACCATAATATTATCTACTTTTTTTAAAGGACTTTATTTGTTTACTTGAGGGGAAGAGAGAGAGTGCACATGAGCTGGAGAAGGAGCGGAGGGATAGGAACAAGCAGACACTGTGCTGAGCCTGGAGACATGGGGCTCAGTCTCAGGACCCAGAGATCATGACCTGAGCTGAAATCATGAGTCAGACACTTAACTGACTCAGCCACCCAGGTGCCCTTAATATTATCTACTTTATAGATACATTTAGAAGATTATATGAGATAATCCATGTAAAGGATTTAGCACAGTGCACAGCACTTAGTGTGCAATAAATGTTAGCTGAGATCATCTTTAGTATGTGCTGCCGAAGTGAGCACTGAGATCATCTTTATCGTTATTATCAGCATTATCATCAGTGAACTCCTCTGAACTTTATACTTAAACAGCTTTGGTTTCCATGTATGTGCACAGTGTTTGTGGGAGTGATACAATAATGTTCTCTTACATGAGATTGACCAGGAGGAGGAAAGGAATGGTAGCATTGGGGCTTGAATAGTGTACATTACCCCAGATATGTATAATCAGAATCTATGAGGGTTTAGGAAGCTGCATTTTAAGAAATTCTCCAGGGAATTTTTATGAGAACTAGAATTTGAGGACCATAAGTAAAAGATAAAAAAAAAACTGTGCTAGGAAGAAGTGTAATACACACTATGAACACCAGCTGTCACTACTCTACAATTTAAAAACAAACTTGATCCTTAATAGCCAATGGGACTATTACAAGAACATTCTCTAAATTTCAAATGTAAAGATCCAGGGAAAGTGAACTGTGAGTTAAACAAATTTGGATTTTATTAAGGGTCTCTAGGACATATAAATGGCTCGCAAAGTGTAGTGGTTGTGTCTGTGTGAATAAACCTACATCAGGAGAATGATACCTTATCGTACTTGGGGAAATGAAGTGAATGTTCTGTGCTTTAAAAAATCAAATGGGGGGCACCTAGGTGGCCCAGTGGGTTAAGCCGCTGCCTTCGGCTCAGGTCGTGATCCCAGGGTCCTGGGATGGAGCCCTGCGTCATGCTCAGCAGGGAGCCTGCTTCCTCCTCTCTCTGCCTGCTTGTCATCTCTCACTGACAAACAAATAAATAAATAATCTTTAAAAAATCAAATGGGACTCTAGTCTGAAAGTATGTAAGACTGCTCAGTAACTGAGAATATCTTCATTTTCCTGGCCTTATGTCACAATGGAAGGTCTTGTGTAGTGTCCATACAAACATTTTCTTTATTTGTAGACATTGTACCATACTGGGAGATTTGGATTCAAGTTCTGCTTTTTTGTACAGTTTCCTTTGGATCACCACGACAATTCCTTAATATCTATAACCTTTGAGACAGGCAAAAAAAATAACCGCATAAAGATTGTCATTAGGAGAATCCAGATAATGTAATAAATGTGAAATGTTTCATAAATTTTGAAGCATTAAACTAATACAGAATATTATTTGAAGGCATACAGTGTTGGGCCTTTGCTTTGATACTGGTCTCTGGAACCCCACCAAAGCAGCCATTTTCATAAAAATGACTCTGGTTCTGCTAGGAGCCTAGTTATTTTCTCCACCAAGGTCTTTTGTTTCATTCCAAGGAGAGTTGCCTGATTAAATATAGGACACTCAGTTGAATTTGAGTTTCAGATAAAGAGTAATTTTCTAGTGTAAGTGTGCCCTAAATTTTATATGACAATCTAGCACATCTAACTCCAAGACAAACTAAGAAAGCTGTCCTGTATTCATGTGTCTACAGCCATCTAATTGCTTGCATCTTCTATTTTTCCTAGTACAAGAAAAGTCTGATTCAGACCGTAATGTAGGTCTAAAATGCTTTGAGAGAATTTATTGCCATCTAATAGCTCGTATCTTTAAAAATGTGTCATACTTCCTGTCTAGAAATGGCTTGCTTGGGCTTATACTCTAAAGATTGGTTGGAAAGAAGTGGGGTCTCTGAAGTAAAATAATCTTTGTAATTATTTTAATTTTGTTATATTCTGTTATCATGTTTGGTTTTGATTATTCATTAACATCTCTTTCTCTTTCGCACTGTGTGGTTTTTGGAGTAGAGGGAGGGAAAAGGTGAATCTACAAAATGAAACAATTCTAAAGCCATTGAAATGTTGGTATTATGAACAATGGGATGCATTTCTGATACAGCCCTCTCTTTCCACTTATATCTCATCCAGCAGATAATGCTATCAAAATGTATGTACTCTAGAGACATCCATTATAGAGTGTACAGCCCAATAATAGAGAACAGTAAGAAGGAATTGTGAGGAGTCAGATGTATGCTAAGTGTCAAGGAAGAGTCATCCTGGGGCGCCTGGGTGGCTTAGTCGGTTGAGCTTCTGACTCTTGATTTTGGCTCAGGTCATGGTCTCTAGGTTGTGAAATCAAGCTCTGGCTGGGGCTTTGTGCTGGACGTGGGGCCTTCTTGGGATCCTTGTCCCCCTGCCCACCTCTGTCTCTTAAAAAAGAGGAGTGGAGTGGGGAGAGAAAGTTGTCTGGAACTGAGAACTTCGCAGTTTCAAAGTATTTGGGGACAATCCACAAAATAGGAGTTTAACTACAATAAAATAAATTCTTTATTACACTTTCATTGGTATGCCCTGAAGTAGAATGAGGGATCACACTAGGAATCCTGAGGTGGTGAACAGATAAGTCTAGCAGGAAGCCCTTGAAGGTGCCCGTGGAAAAATGCCACCTTTGGGCTCAGCTGGTGTTAAATAGACCTGCCTGTGGACACTAGGTGGCGATATATGACAATGTGACGACTTGAGAATTTGTGGCGGATATTCTGAATTAGTGGGGGATGAGTTGTGAAATGGGTTTTTGTTTCCTGCTGTTAATGCAGAGCCTTTCAATTTATGGTAGAATGTTCTCTCAGCTGTGATCTTATGAAACTTACACAGGAACAGGAACCATTTCAGATCCACTTCTGGGGATTTCCTTTCTTTTTTCTTTTTTTCTAGGACTAATTACTTCACACTTCTGCAAATTATTTAGTTAGTCTCATCAGGCATTCAAACTTGATACCTATATCCAAATTTAGATCCTGAGGTGGTGAAGCTGTTTAACTGGTATTTGGGGTCATTAGAGGGAGCTGGAAGAACAACACTGCATGGAGGTGCTTTGAGCTATGAATGTGGATAAGACTGTATTCCTGGGCTGTGTGTTCCTGTCACTAAGAACATTTGCCAGTCTGCTGACAAATTGCAATGGGAATATCCCTTGGACACACTGAAGACCCAGTGCCCTGTCATTTGAGCGGAGCAGACACTTATCAGCCCACAGGAATATCAATGACTATATTACTTCCTATTTTCTTTTATATGGTTTTGATGATATTTGGTCACATTAGTGATGCTTGTTAATTAATTGCTTAAAGAAGCTTTTGTCTTTTAAAAATCAATAAAATCTTGGATTAGATATATTTTTTTCTCTATTTTAATTTTTATTGATATTTCTGAGTTCCTAGGAAATTGTGTGCATAGCAAATGATCACTGAAACATTTTTCTCTATTGTTTTGGGGATTCTCTGCACTCCCTCTTGTATTTATGCCCTTTCTCATTGCCTGACTAAAATAGAATGGTTTTGTTAGAATTTGGGGGAGAAACTTATCAAGCCTTTATTTTCAACGCTTCATTTTATAATGCTCCTGCCCCCTTTTCACCTTTACCTTTATCTTCAGCTATTTCCTGGCATTACCTACCTTTAGCTAAGCAGACTGCTTATTCCCATTTGAATTTTCCTCATCTTATCAACAGCTGGTATTATCCCTCTATTTTCCCTCCCTCTCTCTATATATGAGACTAGTTTTTCAGTATTTAGCTACAAAGCATCTCCTTCATGAAACTATGTCTGGATAACACACTAATCTTCTATTTTCCTAACTCATATATAATGTTGCTCAGCTTAGCTCATAATTACCTAGTCTCAGTTGCTTTTTGTTTGCACACATGCACACACCCATACACACACATACATAGACTAACCAGATTATGAGCTTTTTGAGAGTAAAGACTGTACCTCAATGACATCTACCAGTATGCTGCATATTGTGTATACACATATTCAAGAGATCTCCATCTTTTGTTTGTGTCTATGATCCCAGAGCCAAAAGCATAGTAGGTATTCAATAAATGTTCGTTGAAATGGCTGAAACATTGATTTAAACTACTCTGTTGAAGTACTAGATCTCTGCTAACACAAGATTGTGACACCTAGTGTTAAAAACTTGGTAGACATCACAATAGACCTTCTAGAGCTAGTTTAAGATTTATCTCTTCCATGACAAATTTGCAAGGTCAGTGCAATCCTCTTTTCTCCTCCTTGTCCTGATTTTTCTTTCTGAGTCTGAATTACTAAATTATCTTTTATCTATTGTTGTCATATCTACATTAGGTGAGTGCCTAAGATACCCATCTGTAGAATGTAATTAATAATGGTATCTACCTATTATGGTTGTGACAGTTTAACAGTTTGATATATATAAGTACTTAGCACTTCTGGCATATAATAGGTAATGGATTATTGTTGTTGTTGTTGTTGTTGTTATTTACTACTATCATTATTGAAATGAGTATGATTGTTCATTGTTTTCTGTGCATAGAGCCTGTCCTACCAACTAGATTTATAAACTCTTCAGGGGCAGTCATCTTCATTTAATATTTTAGGATCTGTCATGTTTCTTTTTCATTCCAAATATTGGTAATTCGTGTCTCCTTTTTTTTTCAGTCTGTCTAGTCATTTATTGATTTTATTGATTTTCTCCTAGTAATAGTTTTTGGTTTCATTGTTTTTATATTGTTTTTGTGTTTTTAATGCCATTGATTTTTTTTCTTTTTTTTTTAAATTTCTTTTCAGCGTAACAGTATTCATTGTTTTTGCACCACACCCAGTGCTCCATGCAATGTGTGTCCTCCCCAATACCCACCACCTGGTTCCCCCAACCTCCCACCCCTCACCCCCCGCATCCCTTCAAAACCCTCAGCTTGTTTTTTCAGAGTCCATAGTCTCTCATGGTTCACCTCCCCTTCCAATTTCCCTAAGCTTCCTTCTCCTCTCCATCTTCCCATGTCCTCCAAGTTATTTGTTATGCTCCACAAATAAGTGAAACCATATGATAATTGACTCTCTCTGCTTGACTTATTTCACTCAGCATAATTTCTTCCAGTCCCGTCCATGTTGCTACAAAAGTTGGGTATTCATCCTTTCTGATGGAGGCATAATACTCCATAGTGTATATGGACCACATCTTCCTTATCCATTCGTCCATTGAAGGGCATCTGGTTCTTTCCACAGTTTGGTGACCATGGCCATTGCTGCTATAAACATTGGGGTACAGTTGGCCCTTCTTTTCACTACATCTGTATCTTTGGGATAAATACCCAGTAGTGCAATTGCAGGGTCATAGTGAAGCTCTATTTTTAATTTCTTGAGGAATCTCCACACTGTTCTGCAAAGGGGCTGCACCAACTTGCATTCCCACCAACAATGTAAGAGGGTTCCCCTTTCTCCACATCCTCTCCAACACACATTGTTTCCTGTCTTGCTAATTTTGGCCATTCTAACTGGTATAAGGTGGTATCTCAATGTGGTTTTAATTTGAATCTCCCTGATGGCTAGTGATGATGAACATTTTTTCTTGTGTCTGATAGCCATTTGTATGTCTTCATTGGAGAAGTGTCTGTTCATATCTTCTGCCCATTTTTTTATATGATTATCTGTTTTGTGTGTGTTAAGTTTGAGGAGTTCTTTATAGATCCTGGATATCAACCTTTTGTCTGTACTGTCATCTGCAAATATCTTCTCCCATTCCATGGGTTGCCTCTTTGTTTTGTTGACTGTTTCCTTTCCTGTGCAGAAGCTTTTGATCTTGATGAAGTCCCAAGAGTTCATTTTCACTTTTGTTTCTTTAGCCTTTGGAGACATACCTTGAAAGAAGTTGCTGTGGCTGATGTCAAAGAGGTTACTGCCTATGTTCTCCTCTAGGATTCTGATGGATTCCTGTCTCATGTTGAAGTCTTTTATCCATTTTGAGTTTATCTTTGTGTACGGTGTAAGAGAATGGTCAAGTTTCATTCTTCTACATATAGCTGTCCAATTTTCCAAGCACCATTTATTGAAGAGACTGTCTTTTTTCCACTGGATATTTTTTCCTGTATTGTCAAAGATTATTTGACCATAGAGTTGAGGGTCCATATCTAGGCTCTCTACTCTGTTCCACTGGTCTATGTGTCTGTTTTTATGCCAGTACCATGCTGTCTTGGTGATCACAGCTTTGTAGTAAAGCTTGAAATGAGGCAACGTGATGCCCCCATTTTTGTTTCTCTTTTTCAACATTTCCTTAGCAATTTGGGGTCTCTTCTGATTCCATACAAATTTTAGGATTATTTGCTCCAGCTCTTTGAAAAATACTGGTAGACTTTTGATCGGAATGGCATTAAAAGTATAGAATGCTCTAGGCAGTATAGACATTTTATTTTTAAATTATTTATTTATTTATTTTTAATTAAAAAAAAAATTTTTTTTATTTGACAGAGATCACAGGTAGGCAGAGAGAGAGGAGGAAGCAGGCTTCCCGCTGAGCAGAGAGCCTGACGCAGGACTTGATCCCAGGACCCCAGGATCATGACCTGAGCTAAAGGCAGAGGCGCTAACCCACTGAGCCACCTAGGTGTCCGGCAGTATAGACATTTTAACAATGTTTATTCTTCCGATCCAAGAGCATGGAATGTCTTCCATCTTTTTGTGTCTTTTTCAATTTCTTTCATGAGTGTTCTGTAGTTCCTTGAGTACAGATCCTTTACCTCTTTGGTTAAGTTTATTCCCAGGTATCTTATGGTTCTTGGTGCTATAGTAAATGGAATCGATTCTCTAATTTCCCTTTCTGTATTTTCATTGTTAGTGTATAAGAAAGCCACTGATTTCTGCACATTGACTTTGTATCCTGCCACGTTACTGAATTGCTGTATGAGTTTTAGTAGTTTGGTGGTGGAGTCTTTTGGGTTTTCCATATAAAGAATCATGTCATCTGTGAATAGAGAGTGTTTGACTTCTTCATTGCCAATTTGTATACATTTTATTTCTCTTTGTTGTCTAATTGCTGTTGCTAGTACTTCTAATACTATGTTGAACAAGAGTGATGAGAGTGGGCATACTTGTTGTGTTCCTGATCTCAACGGGAAGGCTGCAAGCTTTTCCCCATTGAGGATGATATTTGCTGTGGGTCTTTCATAGATTTTATGAAGTTCAGGAATGTTCCCTCTATCCCTATACTATGAAGTGTTTTAATCAGGAACAGATGCTGGATTTTGTCAAATGCTTTTTCTACATCAATTGAGAGGACCATGTGGTTCTTCTCTGTTCTCTTATTGATTTGTTCTATCCCATTGATTGATTGGCGAATGTTGAGCCATCCTTGTAACCCAGGGATGAATCCCACTTCATCATGGTGGATAATCTTTCTAATGTGCTGTTGGATCCTGTTTGTTAGGATCTTGTTGAGAATCTTTGCATCCATATTCATCAGTGATCTTGGTCTGAAATTCTCCTTTTTGGTGTGGTCTTTGCCTGGTTTGGGGATCAGGGTAATGCTGGCTTCATAAAAGGAGTCTGGAATTTTTCCTTCTGTTTCAATTTTTTGAAACAGCTTCAGGAGAATAGGTGTTATTTCTTCTTTGGAAGTTTGGTAGAAATCCCCAGGCAATCTGTCAGGTCCTGGGCTCTTGTTTTTTGGGAGGTTTTTGATCATTGCTTCAATCTCATTACTAGATATCGGTCTATTCAGGTTGTCAATTTCTTCCTGGTTCAATTTTGGGAGTTTATAGTTTTCTAGGAATGCATCCATTTCATCTAAGTTGCTTAGCTTATTGGCATATAACTGTTGGTAATAACTTCTAATGATTGTTTCCTCTTCCTTGGTGTTAGTTGTCATCTCTCCCTTTATCTTCATAATTTTATGAATTTGGGCTTTCTCTCTTTTCTTTTGGATTAGTGTGGCCAATGGTTTATTGATCTTATTGATTCTTTGAAAAAATCACCTTCTAGTTTCATTGTTACGTTCTACTGTATCTCTGTATCTCTGGTTTCTACCTCATTGATCTCTGCTCTAATCTTGATTTTTTTTTCCCTTCTTATGTGTGGAGTTGGTTTGATTTGTTGTTGATTCTCCAGTTCTTTAAGGTGTAGAGACAGCTGGTGTATTCTGGATTTTTCAATTTTTTTGAGGGAGGCTTGGATGGCCTGTATGTCCCCCTTAGGACTGCCTTTGCTGTATCCCATTGGTTTTGGACCGAAGTGTCTTCATTCTCATTGGTTTCCATGAATTGTTTAAGTTCTTTTATCTCCTGGTTGATCCAAGCATTCTTAAGGTGGTCTTTAGCTACCAGGTGTTTGAGTTCCTTCCGAACTTTTCCTTGTGATTGAGCTCCAGTTTCAAAGCATTGTGATCTGAGAATATGCAGGGAATAATGTCAGTCTTTTGGTGTCAGTTGAGTCCTGATTTGTGACCCAGTATGTGGTCTATTCTGGAGAAGGTTCCATGTGCACTTGAGAAGAATGAGTATTCTGTTGTTTTAGGGTGGCATGTTCTGTATATATCTATGAGGTCCATCTGGTCCAATGTGTCATTCAATGCTCTTTTTTTTTTTTTTTAAGATTTTATTTATTTATTTGACAGACAGAGAGCACAAGTCAGCGGACAGGCAGACAGAGAGAGACGAGGAAGCAGGCTTCCTACTGAGCAGAGAGCCGGATGTGGGGCTCGATCCCAGGACCCTAGGATCATGACCTGAGCCAAAGACAGAGGCTTTAACCCACTTAGCCACCCAGGCACCCCAATGCTCTTGTTTCTTTATTGGTTTTCTGTTTTGATGATCTGTCTATTACTGAGAGAGGCATGTTAAGATCTCCTACTATTAATAAATTCATATCAATATGACTATCTTGATTAATAGTTTTCTTATGTAATTGAATGCCATTGATTTTTGCTCTTTATTATTTTCTTCTCCCTGCTTGCTTTTGGCTTAATTTTCTGTTTTTTTTTTTTTTTTTTAATTTCTCAAGGTAGAAGCTTCTTATTTACATTGAGACCTTTCTTTTTTTCTAATACAAGCATTTGCTGTAATTTTCCTTCTAACCTCTGCCTTATTTACATTCCATAAATTTTGATTTTTTGTGTTTTTATTTTTATTCAATTCAAAATATTTTCAATTTTTCCTTATAATTTCTTTTTTATTCAGGAGGTACTTAGAAATACATTGTTTAATTTTCAAGTATTTGGGAGTTTCCCATATATCCCTTATTGATTTTTATTTTAACTATTTTGTAGACCTGAAGAATACTTTATAAGATTTCAATTCTCCTAAATTTATTGAGACATTTTATGGAACTGAATATGATCTTTTTGGTAAATGTTCAGTTTGCCAATCCAAATGTTCAGTTTGGAGAATTTGTGTGTTCTGCTCTGTATAGTATTTTTAAATGTCTTCTAGGTGAAGATAGTTGACAGCCTTTTTCAAATTTCTGTGTCCTTCAGATTTTCTACATATTCTATTAGTTACTGAATGAGAGGTGTCAATCTCCAAATTTAATTAAGATTTGTCTGTGTCTCCTTTCAGTTCTGTCAGTTTTACATTTTGCTTTTGAAAGTTCTATTAGAAGATACATACATGTTTAGGATTATTATGTCTTAAAGATTATTTATTTATTTGACAGAGAGAGAGAACACAAGTAGGCAGAGAGGCAGGCAGAGAGAGAGGGGAAAGCAGGCTCCCTGCTGAGCAGAGAGCCCAATGCAGGGCTCGATCCCAGGACCCTGATACCATTACCTGAGCCAAAGACAGAGGCTTAACCCATTGAGCCTCCCATGCACCCCGGATATTATGTCTTGCTGACAAATTTCTTCTTGTGATAAGTTCTCCTTTAGTCATATGATAATATGATTTCATATGATGGTATTTCTTGCTCAGAAGTATGTATACTTTGTCTAATATTAATATTGCCACTCAAATTTTCTTTTGACTAGTATTAATAGGGCATATATTTTTCCATCCTTTTGAGCTACTTATGTCTCTTTAAAGAGATTTTCTTGTCATTTTTTTTCTTTTGGTTCAATATAGGAATCTGTCTTTTATTTGAAATGTTTAGACTATTTATATTTAATGTCATTATTCATATGGTTAGATTTAAATCTAGCTATCTCAATCTTTTCTATGCCTCACCTGTTTATGTTTCTTTTTCCTGTTCCTCTTTCTTTTATGGACATTAATTGACTTTTTTTATATTTACATTTTATTTCCATTGTTGTATTTTTACCTCCTTGTTTTGCTTTTTATTATTTTCTCTTGGGTTGACAATATGTAACTTCAACTTAGTCTAACTTCAAATAGTATTGTACCTTTTCTTTCTTTCTTTCTTTCTTTTTTATATTTATTTATTTATTTGAGAGAAAGAGAGCGCATGCAGGCCTCTGTGCCCAGGTTGTGGGGAGGGGCAAAATGGGAGGAGGAAAATCTCAAGCAGACTCCCTGCTGAGTGGGGAGCCTGACTTCAGGCTTGATCTGAGGATCCCAAGATCATGATCTAAGCCAAAACCTGAGCCACCAGGGAACCCCAGTATTATACCTTTTCATGTGTGGTATAAGAACTTTACAGTAGTATACTTCCATCTCTTTACCTTTGTGGTATTATTGTCATATATTTTACTTCTACATGTGTTATAAATTGCAAGCTACACTATTGCATTAAACACTCAATTATATTTTGAAGGTAGTTTAAAAAAATCAGAAAATTGTTTTTTATACCTTCACATGTATATAATTTCTGGCTTTCTTCCATGCTCTGTGAAAGTTTAACTTTCTATCTGGTATTATTTTAGTTCTGCCTAAGAAACTTCCTTTAACATTGTTGGAGTGTAGTTCTATTGATGATGAATTTTCTTAGTTTTATTCATCTGGAAATGCATATTTATTTATCATTCTTTTTTTTTTTTTTTAAAGATTTTATTTATTTATTTGACAGAGAGAAATCACAAGTAGTCGGAGAGGCAGGCAGAGAGAGAGAGACACGGAAGCAGGCTCCCTGCTGAGCAGAGAGCCCGATGCGGGACTCGATCCCAGGACCCTGAGATCATGACCTGAGCCGAAGGCAGCGGCTTAACCCACTGAGCCACCTAGGCGCCCTATTTATCATTCTTGAATGATATTTTCCCTTTGGAAAGAGCTGTTGATAGGCATTTTTATTATTTTTCTTTCAATACATTTGCTTGCACAGGTTCTGATGAAGAGTCTGTGGTCATTCTTCTCTTTATTGCTCTGTATGTAATGAGTCACAGTGTATCTTATTTTTCTGGATGATTTTAAGATTTTTCTTTTCATCCCTGGTTTTTAGCAATTTGATTATGTTGTGCCTTGGCATGTAGTATTCTTCTGAGGATTCTACTTACTGTTATATATATATATATACCCCCCCCCCCCCTTTCTGGCTTATGGTAAAACAAATTCTTAGCCTCATGTGAGCCACAGGGTTTTTCTGACCACTTTCTTGTGGTTCTTTCCCCAGCCTTGGGCTGTTTCTTGTATGCATGCACAGATAAGTATCCAAAGTCTTAAGTGGACCCCACTATAGAAATCTTTGGAGTTCTTTTTTTATGCAGCTTTTTCCTCTGTGGTGCTACACTCCATGAGTTCTATCTTTCTTAGTTTACCTGAATTCTGATTTCTGCTCTTTTAGCTCAGTGAAACTGCTTGACACTCTGCTTATTGCCTTGAAATTGTCTCTAGGAAGTAAATTGGTGAATGTAGAGGTCCCATTGTCTTTTTTCTTCTCACAGAGGTCATAATCTTATAATGTCTCTACTCTATTGGTAAGCCATTGTTTCCTGTATTTTTTTTTAATATTTATTTATTTATTTATTTATTTGACAGACAGAGATCACCAGTAGGCAGAGAGGCAGGCAGAGAGAGAGGAGGAAGCAGGCTCCCTGCTGAGCAGAAAGCCCAGTGTAGTACTAGATCCCAGGGCCCTGGAATCATGACCCGAGCTGAAGGCAGAGGCTTTAACCCACTGAGCCACCCAGTCGCCCCTTCCTTTGTTTTTTAATGATTTTCCAGTTTATAACACAGGGAGTGGTGATGGTGCTAAATCCATCCTTCTTACTCCATTTTGGGAAAGGTTTCTGGATATACTGATGGATCTTGAAGGTCATTTTTACTTTTAGAGTTATTGCTATTAAAGACCAAATAAACCCCACAGAGTTTATGATAGAGAATAGCCAGAAAATTATTGATAAGACGCACTTATGTCTATGTAGTCCAGTAGTTCATCTAAGCTGTGATAAATAAAAGGGTCATAGAGCTTCTCTGAATTAGAAAGTTCTTTGAACTGTGCATCGACTATAGTGGAAAAATATCATGAAATGTGGTATCCTTTTCTCCTACAATCTCTCCAGGGTCTTAGAATCTTAGAGTATTGCTTTCCTTATTTCATGTGGAGCAGTTAAAGTTCAAAGAGGTCATCACCTTTCTATCTGGCAGATAATTCTTGGGAAGAGTGAAAGTGGAACTAATATATATGCCAACTACTTTAATAGTTTGTGTATTTGTATAGGTTAGTGAAAAGCAGCTTTAATCTTTTGACTTCAAACTAGAAGATTGTATGTGTAACTTCCTACTGGATAAGCACTTTATTACCTTTCAATTCATTTTGTTTAAAAACTACTCTTCCTTGAATTTTGCTTTGGTATATTGCTTTAGCTTTGGCATAAATCCCTAAAGATTCAGTGCAAAATTTAGTATCTAAATCTCCCTTAAAAAGAGAACAACATTTTTATGAACACAGTAATACAATTCAGAAATGATATAAATGTACACACATGAATATATGTATAAAGCTTCAGACTCTATAAAAGGATTATAATTTTAACATTTTCTTTTTATTAGTCTTTTAAAGTGTCTTGAATTTTCAAATAAAATTACGCTCTATTATTGTGTACTTAGTCATATTTTTTGAGGCAATGATATGTAAATTCTTTGCTTCTTCAGAGTTTGCTTTGGTTTTCCAGTGTTATGTGGAATAATACGTTGGGAGGATTTTTCTGTTTTGTGGCAGTTTTAACAATCTTTAAAAAATAGTTTAAATCCCCAGTTACAATATCTTAGTGTTAAAAAAAAAAATAATTTTTTAAAATGTTCTGCAAAATCATCTCAGGATTAATAGAAAAATTTTCTTCTGTTGGTCCATTGCAAACTTTAACCATGATTCTTAATAAATTTCTCTTGGACATGAATTTATAAATACTAATTATAATGAATCTGCTTTTTCTAAATCAAAGGAGCCATTAAAACCAAAATGGTCCAATTACAGGTTTATTTTAAAAATGAATGACTAAGGAAAGCTTTTTAGCCCCTTAAGAAGCTATTGCTCTTTTTACAGAATGTCAAGAAGGTAATCAGTCTTCCTTTGATTAGGCTTATGCCTTCTCTTTCCTTCAAATTTCTGGAGACTTTTCACTTGCTAGGGGAAAAATTAGAAAGCTCTGGGGGCAGTGAGAGATAACAGCTAAAGATTTCTGAAGGATTTGGTGATAAAGAAATAGGAATGACTCAGATAGTCATTGCATTCAGAATTTCAGTGTGTGGGCTATGCTTCTATAGTCTTACCATGAGCTGGTCCTGATGATTAAGTGTTAGAGGATAGGTTTGCATGTAAATAAGGATGAAGCTGTTAGTGTGCTTAATCAAAAGATATATTCATAAATAGAAAGAATAGTGAGATTTTCAGTAGCTTTCATGCTGACTTGTTTCTCTGTATTTTACTTGACCATCCACCAGCAAACATGGACAGATGATATAAAGTTTTAAATGTGTTAAAATATTATGTTTTTTTGAATGTTATATTGAGAATAGTTTTTCTGTGAGGAAAATGTCATAAGCTGAATTGCAAAAAGTAGTTCAAAATCTTAACATATACTTTCAAGATACTTTCTTCTCTCTAGAACTATATTTGAGGACACTTTTACATCAAATTAAGATAAAACATTTTCATATTTCCTGACTATCGATATATAATCCCTTTATAAATAAGCACTTAGATAACTGATTTACCATAAACTGTTTTCTTAGCATCTCTTGTATGTTCAATATTATGCTGTAAGTCTAGGAATATAGACTGTTAGCATATACAAGGTCAATGAAAAGAGACATTCAAATGGTAAATATTTTTAGCACTATATTTGTCTTACTACTCTGGAAGATGTTGATTTAATGCCACTTGCCTTGACTATGCTCAGTCCACTTCTGGTCTTACCTCCCTCTCAGGATGGCTATTTGATCAGATTAAGTAGTCAGGGCTTCTATTTTTGTGACTATGTAATTGTTAATCTTGGATAAGCTAAGTAGTGTACCACGATCTGTTTTCTTTTTCTGAACAATATTTTGTTCTCCCTAAAGTTGATGAGTCTGGTTTTATTGTTGTTTTTGTTCTTTTATTGTTCAATGATTTTATCACTATCCTAGACCAAACCCTTCCCTAATTGTACAAATACCATTTCTCCACTTCCAGGCACATTAAGTTTCTATCAGATTCAGCTTCTTGAAGGAATCTCTCCTGCTACCTTTCACTTGCTCTGATCTTAGAGCAGTTGCCCACTAGCTTTGTTGCACAGTTGTCATCCTGGGATTTTCCCTCACAAGCCTTGTTTTCCTGTATTATATCCTTTGCTTCCTGAATTATTTATCTCCTCCTTATTAGTTTATTCTCTTGTATCAGAGGAACAAGTTCTCCCGTTGCTTTTGAGCTTTTGCATGGCAAGTACAGTTTTTCATGTCTGTACCTTTGAAAATGTCTTTATTCTACCAAAAAAGTAACATTTTATTACTTTTACTGAATATTGAGTTGGAGATTACAGATAATGCCCCCTCAAAATTCTGAAGACGTACTTCCATTGTTCTCATTTCAGTGTTGAAAAGATCTCCATCATTATGATTTTTAAAACTTTGTGTGAAATTCCTTTCTCCTTTTTTTCTGGACCCTATTGGATTGTTTGTTTTTTTGCAACTGTGCTCTAAATATCACAGTGATGGTATTTGGTGTGTGGCTTAATTTCCTTTGTATTCACTGGGCTCTTCTATTGTGGAAACTCATGTCCATTAACTTTGGAAAATTTTCTTGAATTCTTTCTTTGATAATCTTCTTCTCCCCATTTCCCTTTTTTCTCATTGAATACATAACATTCAAATGTTTGACTTCTTGTGTTCTTCTAATTTCATTATTTTTCTTTTGTATTTCCATTATTAAACTTTTTATCCTATTTTTGAAATATATCCTTAGTTTTTCTTCCAACCCTTAAGTTTTTTTTATAGGTGTGGCAATGAATATTTATTTAGACTAAGAAAATAAAATTTAGAAAGCTGACAAATACTATAAAGGTAGTACTTTTGCCATATTTTGTAGTAATATTTGTTAATAGATTGCATTGGTAAAGATCACAAAGAGAAGTCAAATATATTATTTTTTATTGGCACTGGTTATCAAATTCAGCAGTGAGTTAATTAATTAATTAATTTTAAAGATTTTATTTATTGGGAGAGGGACAGAGCATGAGCAGGAAGAGGGACAGATGGAGAAGGAGAGGGACAAGGTGACTCCCTGTTGAGCTCAGAGACGAACAATACAGAGCTCCATCCCAGGACCCTGAGACCATGACCTGAGCCAGAGTCAGATGCTTAACTGACTGAGCTACCCAGGCACCCCCAGCAGTAATTTTATTATCTTCTTACTCAGTTGCTTAGCAGCATTTGACTTTGTTGAACATTCTTTAATTCTTGAAATACTTATTTTCTTCTCTCAGCCTCAGTGACACCATGCTGTTCTGGCTTTTCTTCTATGTCATAGGTTGGTCCTACTCAGTATCTTTTGCAGTTGAATCACTAGGGCATTTGATTTTTTTATAGCAGCTTTATTGAGTTATAATCCATATACCATGAAGTTCATCCTTATAAACTATATAATTCAGTATTTATTGTATACACAAAGTTGTACAATATCCCTATCTAATTTTAGAACATTTTAATCAACTTCAAAACAAACTACATACCTGTTAGCAGTCATTCCCCATTATTCTTTTCCCTCCAGCCCATAGCAACCACCAATCTACTTTTTATCTTTATGGATTTCCCTATTCTGGATGCTTCAAATATAATAATATAATTTGGAAAATTTACAAATATGTGAAAATTAAACAACAGACTCCTGAACCACCAACAAGTCAAAGAATAAATCAAAAGAAAAATTTTAAAAAATGTGTGGAGACAAATGACAGCACAACATACTAAAGCCAAGGGGCGTACCAAAAGCAGTACTAGGAGAATCTATTAATGATAAGACTACATTAAGCAAAAGAAAGATCTCAAATAAATTACTTATCCTTATAACTCAAGGAAGTAGAAAAGAAGAACAAATTAATCCCACACTTAGAAGAAGGAAGGAAATAATAAAGATTCAAGCATAAATAAATAGAGAATAGAAAATAGAAATAGAAAAAGTAAATGAAAATGGGAATTATTTTTTGAAAAGATAGACAAAATGGACAGAGCTTGGCTAGACTAAGAAAAAGGAGAGAAGACTCAAATAAATAAAATCAGACATGAAAGAGCAGCATTGCAACTATTGCCACAGAAATCAAAAGGATCTTAAGAGATTGTTATGAACAATTATACACCAAAAGATTAGATCTAGAAGAAATGGATACATTCCTAGGGAAAAAAATGGGTATATTTCTAGAAACATACAACCTACCAGGATTGAATCAGTAGTCAACCTTCCAGCAAAGAAAAGCCCAGGACCTGGAGGCTACACTGGTGAATTCTACAAAACAGTTAAGGAAGAATTAACACCTATTCTTCTGGAACTCATAAAAAATAAAAGAGGTTGAAATATTTCTAAATTCATTTTATGAGATCAGGATTACTCTAACATAAAAATCAGATAAAAATATCACAAGGAAACTATAGGCCAATATTCCTAATGAGTATAGATGCAAAAATCATCAATAAAATACTACCAAAATGAATTCAACAACAAATTACAATGATTATACACCATGATCAGGTGGAATTTATTCCTGGGTAGCAAGGATGTTTCAACATACCAAAATTAATTAATGTGATGTACCATGTTAAGAGAATAAAGGATAAAAATTACATGATCATCTCAGTAGATGCAGAAAATGGGTTTGACCAAATTCAGTGCACCTTCATGATAAAAAGTCTCAGCAAACTAGGAATAAAAGGAAATTACCTGAATGTAATAAAGGCTCTATATAAAAAGTTCACAGCTAACATCATACTCAATATGAAAAACTTAAGTTTTTTCTCTAAGACCAGGAGCAAGGCAAGGGTGCCCGCTCTTACTACTTGTAACCAATGTAGTACTGGAAGTCCTAGCCAGAGAAATTAGACAAGAAAAATAAAAGTCATGCAAGTTAAAATGTCCTTGTTTGCAAATGGCATGATTATATAGAGAAAACTCTAAGAACTTCATTAGAAAAAAATTGCTAGATCTAATAAAGGAATTCAGTAAAGTTTCAGGATACAAAATCAATGTACAAAAATCAGCTGCATTTCCATACACTACCAACAAACTATTTGAAGAGGAAATTAGGAAAATAATTCCTTTACAATAGTAATAAAAAGAGTAAATTACATAGGAATAAACCAAATCAGGAAGTGTGAGAGACTTGTATGCTGAGAACTAAAAAAACATTGATGAATGAAATTAAAACAGTCACAAACATATGGAAAACATCCTATGTTCATGAACTGGAAGACTTAATATTAACATTTCCATACTGTCCAAAGTGATCTTCAGAGTTATTGCAATCCCTATAAAATCTCTAATGGTATTTTTTACAGATATATAAAAAATATTAAAAGTTCTTGTGGAATCACATAGCACTCTGAATAGCCAAATCAAACTTGAGAAAGAAGAACAAAGCTGTAGACATTATGCTTCTTGGTTTTGTAGTATAATACAAGGTTACACTAATTAAAATAGTATAGGGGGTGCCAGGGCAGCTCAGTCCGTTAAGTGTCTGACTCTGTTTTGGCTCAGGTTGTGATCTCAGCGTCATGATATCTAGCCTTGAGTCAGTCTCCTCCCCTCCATGGGGAGTCTGTTTGAGGTTCTCTTTTTTTCCTCTCCCTTTGCCCCTCCTCTTACTTTCTCACTTTTTCTCAAGTTAAATTAAGTACTGGCATAAAGACATGTAGATCATTGGAGCAGAATAGAGAGCCTACAAATAAGTCCATGCATATATCATCAATTAATTTTTAACAAAGGTGCCAAGAATACACAATGATGAAAGGATAGTCTCTTCAACAAATGGTGTTGAGAAAACTCAATATCCCCATGTGAAAGAATGAAATTGAACTTTTACACCATACACAAATATCAACTCAAAATGAATTAGAGACTTAAAATAAGGGCCTGAAACTGTTAAACTCCTAGAAGAATATATAGGGGCAAGAGTTATGACATTGGTTATGATGATGATTTATTGGCTATGACACCAAAAACAGGCAGTGAAAGCAAAATAGATGATTTGAACTACAAAAAACAAAAGTTTCTACGCAGCAAAGGAAACAGTCAACAGAATGAAAGTGCAACTTATAGAATAGGAGACAATATTTGCAAACCATATACCAAGTAAGGAGTTAATTTCTAAAATGTATAGGAACTCCCAGAACTGAATATCAAAACCCCCTAATATCCTGTTTTAAAAATGTATGAAAGACTCGAATAGACATTTCTCCAAAGAAGAAATACAAATGGCTAGCACGTATATGAAAATATGCTCAATATTACTAATCCTCAGGAAAATGCAGATCAAAACCATGAGACATCACCTCACACATGTTAGGATGGCTGTTATTAAAAAAAAAAAAACCCACAACAAAAACAAAATAAAAACAGTATTGGTGAGGCTGTAGAGAAATTAGAACCTTTTACATTGTTGGTGGGGATGCAGAATCGTGCATTTGCTATGGAAAACAATATGGAAGCTCCTTAAAAAGATTGGAATTAGAAATATTATATAATCTAGCAATTTTCTTCTATTTATGCAACAGAATTGAAATCATGATCTTGAGGAGATGTTAGCACACCTATGTTCATTGAAGCAGTATTCATGATAACCAAGATGAGCTACCTAAATATCCCCTGATGCATGAATGGATCCAGAAAATGTGGTGTATACGTACTGTGAAATATTAGGTTAAAAAAAGGAAATTCTGTAATATGTGAGAACATGGACAGACCTTGGATGTTATGTTAAGTGAAATAAACCAGTCACTGAAGGACAAATACTACATAATTCTGCCTATGAGAGGCATCTAATGGTCAAAATCGTAGGATCAGAGAGTGAAATGTTGGTTACTAGGGGCTGAATGGAGGGGGAAATTATGAACCAACAGGTATAAAGTTTCCATTATGCAGGATGCGTAAGTTCTGGAGAACTGCCATACATTGTGCCTATAGTTAACAACGTCTTATACACCTAAAACTTGAAGAAGGCGAATCCCATGTAAAGTGTTCTTACCACAATCATAATAAAAATGTCCATTTACAGATTTAAAGAGAGTGGAGGCCGGCAGAAAGGATTGTTTGCTGATTTTGGAAAGTGTTGTAAACATTTGACTTGGAGGTTCTGTCTCATAAGAACCACCAGGGGAAATTTGGGGTGGGACTGAGCTTTGATAAGTCACTTTTACTGACTTCTTTTTCCTCTCAGTTGGAACACTTAACAAGGAGAGGAGAGTGAAAGGAGAACTTAGCACCTGGGCTGCTATGTCATGGGCCTCAGATTGTTCTTGAAATCCCAGGATAAGAAGATAGTTTTTCAGATTATCCTATGTATCAGAGTCCAGCCAGAGAAATAAAAGTCACTCTATGTCTCTGAGTTGGTGATATTTAGTCCAGGAAACAGATTACACAGGTGACATGGGAACTTGAGGGACTGTAGTTGGGGTTTTCAGGAGTGAACTAGAGCTGTAGAAGAAGGGTCTACTGGCAAGACCTATGGCTTGTGGAGACATCACCAGAGACAGAAGAAGAAAATTACCTCGTTATTCTCTTCCTCCTGATCTTCATCTTCCAGTATTGTCTCCTATACGCCAAAGCTAGAGGGCAGAAGAGCCTAGAAAAGTCATTCCCTGAGATGGGGAGCAGGGCAGGACAGGGCAGAGAAGAGCACAAACTGGCAGGGAAGGGGCACATTTTTTAGTAAAGTTTATAAAATTGAGATTGTGTGAAATAATTTATTTCCCCTATCCCTCTGACATGTTTCATAACACGCATGCTTACTAGCTAGCGTTTTTAGCGCTTGTTTGTACACGTGTTTCTGCGTGCACCTCTTAGATCTTTGTTGAGTCTATGTCCTGGTCATGAGAGAGTACAGGGTGGATCATTTTAAGATTACATGTAAAGTGACAGCTAACACTCTTGTTTTCAACTGGCACTTGGCATCTACATAATGCCAAAACATCTGGTCTTTTCCATCATTCCAGGCATATCATTAGTCCAGTTGATTGCTTGGTGTTATGTACAGAAAACAGCTGGCTGGTTAAGTAGAGTTTTGATTATGGCTGAATTGGCTGGATGTTTGGTGTCATGTCGACTGATGTTATGACTGGCTAAAGATGGAACAGAGCCATTTACAGTGAAGACCAATAACAAACATAAAATTTAATGTGGAATTTCATTGGAAAAGATAATTATTTCTTTTTAAAATTTTATTTATTTTTTATGTAATCTCTATCCCCAAATTGGGAGATAGAGCTTGTGACCCCGAGATCAAGAGTCACATCCTCCACTGACTGAGCTAGCCAGACACCCTGGTCATTTATTTCTAAGACTGATTCTCAGAAACACTCCATTCCCATTTTAGCTTCTTGCATCCAGGTGTCCCTTGCCCTGCCCAATATCTTCAGGCTCCCTGTGGCCTTTCAGGGGGCAGTGGCACCAGGTATAGCACTGGCTCCAGGGACTTTTCTTCTGGGGAAGGACCTCTAAGCTTCTTCATTTTTTAGCCTTTATGTCCTTCTCCCCTTTTGTTAGGCTCATCAAGTCTCATTTGTCATATGGTTCAGAGACCATATGGTCAACTGGTCTAAGAATCTGGAGAACGCTATGCTAAGTGAAGTAAGCCAGACACAGACAAATACTGTATAATCTCACTTATGTTTGGAATCTAAAAATGCCAAATGCAGAATAGAGGATAGGATCAGAGAATTGGAGAACTATTAGAATAAAAGCAGAGAATAAAATGGTGGCTTCCAGGGGCTAGGAAATGAAGGAAATGGGCAGATGTTGGTCCAAGGGCAAGGCTACAAACTTTCAGTTGAAAGATGGGTAAGTTCAGGGGATCTAATGTACAGCCTGGGGACTATGGTAAATAATACCGTATTGTATAATTGAAAGTTGTTAAGAGTAGCTATTAAGTTGTTCTCACCCCCCCACACACAAAATAAGGTGATATTAGTGTTAATTAGCTTGACTGTGATAATCATTTCATGATGTACACATATATTAAATGATGTTGCACACCTTAAATATGTACAATTTTTATTGGTTAATTGTATCTCAGGAAAGCTGAAAAAAGGAATCTAATTCTCATGAAAGTGGTTATGGATGATATTGTGTTAATATTTCTTTCCTCATCTTTTCATATGTGAATATGGTCTCAAATAAGACCAAAATCCAGGCATATTTGGCAAATTTTTATCTGGTATTTGCCAGAAGCACATTTGCACAAACCCTGAAGAATGCCTTGGGAGAAGTAGCAGCCAGGTTGAATGAACTCTCAGAAGAGAGTTTTGGCAGCTGGAAGGTTGGGGAGGGGTGGGCTGGGTCAGTGTGCATCGTGATTGCAGACACCTAGAGCTGTCCCCAAGCCCTGCTGGAAACATAGCTGAGCTCCATAGAGAGCAGAGGGACTCTTGCTGAAATTTAAAGGGAATTTAGAGAGGGAGGTGAGAGAGAGAGAGAGAGAGAGAGAACACTCTATAAGTCCTGGGATCAAAATGGAAGTGAGGTGTTCTTTGCTATGACATAGTTCCTTGTGTAGATTTTATTTCTGGAGGGCTCTGTTAAGGACTGGGGTACTTTAGGAATGGTGAAAGAACCCATTTGAAATCACTTCAGGAGCTAGCTGGAATATGGTTATTCAGGGGTAGGTCTGAGATCCCCTCTGAAAAATCCAAGAAACACTGGAAAGGAGTTTGCAGGAGGTGGGGAGTGGGGCAGTATGTGGGGATTGCTGAAGGCCTGAGGTCCTAACATAAGTGGACGTATAAGCCAGGAACATTTAAATTATTATTTTAAATAGAACTGCATTTTAGGGGGCGCCTGGGTGGCTCAGTGGGTTAAGCCGCTGCCTTCGGCTCAGGTCATGATCTCAGGGTCCTGGGATCGAGTCCCGCATCGGGCTCTCTGCTCAGCGGGGAGCCTGCTTCCTCCTCTCTCTCTCTCTGCCTGCCTCTCCATCTACTTGTGATTTCTCTCTGTCAAATAAATAAATAAAATCTTTTTAAAAAAAAAAAAAAGAACTGCATTTTAGCACACCTGTGTTAAAGGTGTAAGAAAATTCAGGTTATACCTGTAAGATTTTTAAAATTTAATTTTAGTTTTTCAGTGTTCCAAGATTCATTGTTTATGCACCACACCCAGTGCTCCATGCAATATGTGCCCTCCTTAGTACCTGCCACCAGGCTCACCCATCCCCCCATTCCCTTCCCTTCCAAAACTAACATTTGCCTATTAACAGAGCCTTTGAATATTTTGAGTCTACTCAGTAGATTTGCAGTGGCATTTTCATATCATGCCTATGATGAATTGGGGAAGGAAAAAAATACTTTCAATCTTTTAAGCATTCCTCAAATAATATTTAATAAACTTGCTTCTTACCCTGCTGGCTTTATTTGTTAGCTTGAGATATGAGGATTTGAAATGTCACTATACAATTATTGATTGAGGCTTGGCTGCCTCTGGGGAAGATAATAGTGTGAAATCCTAACACATTTATGAAGTCTAAGCAGGTATTTTTTTTATTTGCTCATAACTCATAATATTAAAATGGAAATATTTTAATTTATAGAAATTATTAAGGTAAAACTTCAATTAAATAATAGGTTTGCTGGTTGGGCTCACGATAATAATGCATTTAAGAAAAATATACTCAGTGCTCTGCTGGGCTAGGGTAAACTTGCGTGATTTCAGCAGATTTAAAATGTTGTACAGGTAAATCAGGCTTAACGTCCCTCGTTGCCTAGCTGAGATACCAACTGAAAAATAAAAGACATCTGACAAGACTGCCAAAAGAAAGAAATTATACTTTCTTTTATCAGAGATTATGTTCCTTCTCCCCAGATCTGGGTGTATGAGTGTACATCAGTGTTCAGTGTTCGCGTGTGCAAGAGGAAAAGCAGCAGCAGCAGCGGCATCCATGGCCATCAGAGCCTTATAGGGCTAAAGAAAGATTTCAGAAATGCAAACAGCAAATATATATGTTTTATTTGTAGGCTTTTATTTAAAGCAGTAAAATTGCAGTCAACTGCTGGGAGGAAAATAAAGGCAAAGATCTTGGTTACAAGATGTCTAGAGTTTAGCCATCAGATGACTTTGGTTAAGACTTTGTTTCTTTTCATGCTGTTGTTTCTATAAGACATTTTCTGAGTTGGCAATTACCCCACTGCATATTGTCATCCTCTTTCTTGTGTTTTTATAGTATCTTTATAGTGATACTTCTGAGTTTTGACAACCTTTACTAAAAACTTGCACCATTGCAGCCCTTCTGCAACTGTGTAGAACTCTTGCTGTGTTTTGGTGTGTGGTTTTCCCATTGCTTCTTTGAAGCTCTTTCTGCCCTCCTCTTGCTTCTGTTGGGAAAGGACTGGTATTAAGTCTTATTAAGCATTTAAGCTTATAATGGACTTACCTTCTCTACCTTATCTATGCTTTCCTGGAGTCAGAGTGCATTAGAATATTTACTCCTTGTAGCTACCCTGCCATGCCTCCAATAACTAGGTGATAAATCATCTCATGCCAAGTTAATATTCTGCTAGATGAGAAGTATGCTACTGGGCTGGGTGGGCCCCGCCACACCAAAGGTGGGAGAGTCAAGCTGTCTGTTTACAAAAGGGTCAGAGCTTTCCCATATATGTGTGCCAGGGCTTGACAACAAGGAAACCAGTCTTGATGAACTGCAGTGTATTCCCCATGCCTCTTGTGCTAAAGCATCCACGGACAATCTCTCTCTCTCTCTTTTTTTAAAGATTTTATTTATTCATTTGACAGACAGAGATCACAAGTAGGCAGAGAGGCAGGCAGAGAGAGAGGAAGGGAAGCAGGCTCCCTGCTGAGCAGAGAACCCCATGCGGGGCTCCATCCCAGAACTCTGAGATCATGACCTGAACCAAAGGCAGAGGCTTTAACCCACTGAGCCACACACGTTCCCCTCAAGGACAATCTCTTTGAGTACTCTTACAGTGGCAGGTTTTGATTCCTTAATGGCTTTGGATTTAAATCCACTGTCCTCATTTTCTAAAAACAAAAACTCCAAGGCACTTGTTGCCATAAGGAATCCAGTAAACCCAGCTATGAATTACCTTTTTTGCACACTTCTTTAAAAAATATGTATTTTTTTACCTGGAGGTAAAGCCACTCAAACTATTTTGATTCATTTACGTTTTAGTTGAAGGGAAAAAACCCTCCTTGTGACTATAACTTGTGACTATAACTGTATTTACTTGCTTTTAATCATCCTCTTTGAAACTAAAAGTGATCATTCTGGATCACAGCTAAAGAAGAACTTGCCTCCTTTTCAGTTGGAAAACATGTGTTTGAATTATGGAGGAATGAAAAAACACCCCCAACTCATAATTCTTGGCTCCTTTCCTTTGGTAGAGGGTGGGGAAAGAGAAAGGGAGAAAATTCCATCAAAACCAAAAAATAAAGCTCATGGATTATTCCTCTACCCTCTTTCCCTAGAGTCATTGAATATTAACTGAAATAAATCTATTTGTATTTTAAAGAAAACCATTTTTATCCATAAAAATTCTCTTTGTCTTATTTCCCCCTTTTTAAAAAAATTCGGGAAGGTATTAATGGAAAATATGCATGTTCTTTTTCTTACATATTTTGTGAGTAATTCAAATAAAACTCTGTGAAAACCATTGCTTTGTCCTACCTTGTGACCTTATACAGAACTCAGTGTTGTATTCTTCAGGATGCATTGTATAAATGTTTACTTATAACCACCACTTAGTTCCCTCTTTTGGCTCTCATCTCTGACAGCATGTGTTTTTTTTTTTTTTTTTTTGTTAGACTTGAGTTAGTTAACAAGTAGAATGCCATCTCTTAACAAGTATTTTTGCTGCAAATATTTTCTAATATTTGTAATTTAGATATTTATACAGTACTTTATAAAGCTTTATTTTCTTAGGATTTAGCTCCATATACAGTGGGTATAAAATAGGTGTCATTGCCTCATGGCAATGATGGCAAATTGGGGACCAGAAAGTATTCATGAGTTGTTTGAGATCACATATTACGCTAGTCGTAAAGCAAATAATTCTTGCTTTCTACAAAGGTTGGCTGCCTCATCTAAAGTATGTCAGTAGGTAGTTCTGGGACCTTGGCTCAGCTACAACTAGTCTGTTGCCCAGAGTATGATTGGCCTCTCTTCTGACTCTCTGTGAAGATAGGAGGCTTGTGGATCTTGTTCACAATTTCAACCTCAGCAACTTGCCTGGAATGTAGGAGTTAATACATACTTGTGAATATATGTTAATATATATTTGTGAATGTAGGAGTTAATACATATTTGTGAATGAATGAATGAATGAATGAAGTGAATGAATGAAAGATGCTGGAGGCCACTTTGAATAGCAGTGTAATATGCCTCCTGTCCCTTTTCCCCATGTTCCTCTTATTATGCCTAGAAACAGCAATATAATTTGAAACAATGGAGTTTGACAGTGACTTATTTAAGCACTCGGTACAATTGTGAGGCAAAAAGAATTTTCATTCAAACCCCAATTTCTTGACTTACTCTGTTATACTGGAAAATCAAATTAAATCTCTCTGGGTCTTGATATCCATCTAGAACTTAGCTATAATCTGAGAATGTTTTGTGATCTGGTTCTTTTTTGCACTCAGGGTTTGCTTTATGGGGCCGGGATGTATGTATCCTCACTACATTTTTTTCAGTTAAACACATTGTGAATCTTTACAGAGTTAGATTTTTACTCTGAAAAAGTTACCCCTGGAAAGATGTTGGGCACTTTTGGATATTGCTTTTTCTTTTTCAGGGCCCCTAGGGAACCGTTCAGTGGCTGTGCACCATCACACTCAAATCCCCGTTCAGCCACTATAAATGCCTTCAACAATGACATCCTGCAAAAGCCACTCTCTATCATAAGGTTTTTATCTGGAGTGTTCTCTATTCCAATTCCACGTCTTTGGAATATTTCAGGCAGTCAGGATACTTTGTTTTGGAGGTTTTACTTGAATGATTAGAAGTGAATTGGGGGAGATTGGAGGGGGAGACAAACCATGAGAGACTGTGGACACTGAGAAACAAACTGAGGGTTTTGGAAGGGAGAGGGGTTGGGGGTTGGGTGAGCCTGGCGGTGGGTGTTATGGAGGGCACGTATTGCATGGAGCACTGGGTGTGGTGCATAAACAATGAATGCTGGAACACTAAAAAGAAATAAAATGGAAAAAAAAAAAAGAATGTGTTTGAGAGAGGGGAAACAGCCATGGACATGGTCTGCTGCCCCTGAGATACCATGGAAACCAGTAAACACTGGATTATTATTTCCTTCATTTCTTTCTACCACTCTGAATGTGGTAGATATTGTGATAAATAAGACTTCTTAAGGAAGGGAGGGCAATTATCCTCTTTTTTTTCCTACCTCACCTTTCTACTCTATAAAAGTTTTGCAGACTCAAACCAAACTTGTTGGCTGGGAGCCTAAAGGGATTCCTCATCATGTAGCAGGCTGTTGTAGCATTTTTATGATAGCTAGTGTTTCTTTTGGTCTGAAACCCAGATTTGTGAAATATAGGTCAGAAGTTGAAAATTAATGCCTGCTTGTCATGTGAAAGGAAATAATTGGCATGAAATGTAGTAAAGAATGTCTGCCATCGTGGCAGCATTGGGTCATTTGTTTTGCTATTGGTTTTGGCTGCTGTTCCAGAAAAATAATGGGGAGGTTCATAATTCTTAGAATATATCTTTATTAACTCTGTCAATATGGTGTTTTGAGCCCCCAAGAGAAAGTCTGGAAGTCTTTGCTTGTGCCATATCTATCCTGGGTACATTACTGTACACACCATGACAAATTAATACAGGTAGAATAACAAGTTTGTCTTATCCCTGTGCCAGACCTGCTAGGGAAAACATCTATATCTTTTGAGTGAGTTGAGATCCATATACAAATTCTATACAAAGATTATCATTTTGCATAAAGATTTTTATTTTAACCTTATCTGGGCAATCCCCATTGGAATAAGCACATTGTAGGAAACTCAATCTCCAAATGGACTGAGTCCCAACCATTGATTTTTGTAATGATGCACACATTTTCCTTTATAAAGAATAAGTGTTTCAGGTCCTAGGACAAGCTCACTTAAAAATCTAAAGATAGTAGAACAACATTGTATTTTTTCAATGAAAGGCAAAAGAAAAAAACATGGGCTTAATATTGGTAATTAGGCAAAATGGAGGAATAACAGAATTGAAGAACTCATAACATTTTAAGTTACTCTCTGATAATTAGCAGTTCTCCAGGTTCAAAGAATACAGTTCAATATAATAACCTAAACTTATTGTCCTCTTTAAATTTTCTTCCATCCTAAGCCAGGGCCTTACCAAGGATCAGAAGTCTGGTGTATATGTGTGTGGGAATGTGTGTGCATGCACACATGTGTGTGCATCCATATGGGAAGTAGCATTCCCTCTTCCATCCTCTAGCTATGGTTTCTGGCCCCTCCAGCATGGGAGTGGGATGAGGAAA
Organism: Mustela nigripes; assembly: GCF_022355385.1. NCBI lineage: Eukaryota > Metazoa > Chordata > Mammalia > Carnivora > Mustelidae > Mustela > Mustela nigripes. The sequence goes on from NC_081559.1 coordinate 47,385,694, forward strand.
GATAGATAAGGAGGCAGTAGAGATCTTACTGATGTGATTTGGTTTTGACTTCATAGATGTTCAAAAAAGACTCTTTCATCCAGTGTTTTTGGGGTGATTCCCCTTCTGGGACCTTCAACGATAATTCTAGTTCCTGTGAAATAGGTGATATGTTAAGCAAAATAGGTGATACTTTAAGACATTATCTTCAGTTCCTGGACTTCTTGTAGCTATCCATCTCTTGAGTCCCTTTGTCTTTCTAGACAGTTCTTTCAAGGTGGCTCTATGTTTGTTCCCTCCTACATAGCCCACATCCTGTCTTCAGAAAACTCGAGTCTTGTCTTTCTGCATTGCTCCAGTCTAGTCACAGCTTTTTATCTCAGCACTTAAACTCTGGGAGATATTTGTCAAACTCTCCAAGTATCCCTTTGAATTTGCTCTCAACTGATTTAAAGCAAAGGTGTAGTCTTTCTTCCTTGGGGCAAAAATAACTGTAACAACTCTCTCCAAAGGATTCTTCTCCAGTTCTTCCAACTCAAGAGTTTTTATTGCCCAGAGGTTACTATTGCTGGCAGGAGTGGTTTTACAATCTTTGCTATTCTGCATGGGGCTCTTCCTACCTCCCTGTTATATAATAACTAGGCCTTTGGCACCTTGACTAAAACTGAGGTAGAAAGAGTCACATTTATCATTCTGTTGAATGTCCAATTTTACTTCAATACGTATAGTCTTCTTGTGCTTTGGCATATGAGCATAAACAGTAGTGTCCCAATTCACATTCTTTAAGATCACAAGTACCGTTATGAGAAAAATGGAAAGAAAGAAACTGCTAGGAAAGATATTCTCTGAGATAAATCTGGCAGGGATATATGGTGGGAGAAATACAAATGACAAAAAAAATGCTAAAGACACAGTTTAGTGTGATCTTGAGAATAGAAAAGTGATGGTGGGAAGGGAAGTTTCTACTGGGAGATACTGTCAAATGAGGACAACTTGGTGCCTGTTCAGAGTGGCTCCTGAAAAGGAGGGAAGGAACAGTCATGATGTGCAACTAAATACAGTGCTTCCTAGCCATCTGTAACCAACCTAGAAAATATCTATATTCACAGAGAAAATTATTCTTCAGATTAATCTTGTGATCTTGTCTCCTTGTGCTGATACAGTCCCACACCCCATTGTCTTCCATTAACCCAGGCTCTCCGGTGTCACCCAGGTAAAAACTCAAAAAACCATTTGTGGAGCACCAGCTAAGTACAAGGCATTGTGCTTGATGTATTGAAGACATAATATGTTATGGCACAGCCTACTCTAAAGGAGATTTCAGTTGAGATGGGTGATAAAAGACATGGTTATATGAGGGGTTACATACAATCATAGAATTGTTACTGTTAGAAAGTTATTAGAAAGTTTGTGCTCTTGTTATTTTACAGGTGAGAGAACTGAGACCCAGAGTGGTTAAGTGGCTTTTAGAGTCACCTAGTTGGGTAATGGTAGAGCTAGAGCTAGAACCCAATTCTTTTTACTTCTGCTCCATGCTGCTTGCTTTTACTATAAGATCTCACTTCTCTTAAAAATACAGTTCCTTGATATGGCATTACAAAGTACTGAACAACTTAGTCTGATAAAACAATTGTGTGCTGGAGCTGGCTTTCATCAGCTCTCAAGAGCAGATTGTGGGCACCTTTCCAACTATACATTTTGAAATTGGCAATACATGGTAGGAAAATTTATACCACAGAAATTGGCAAACACTGCAGATCAATGATTTCCCTCTTTCCCAGGGAGAGCCAGTTATTAAACATATACTGTTAAGCTACTGATCATAAATAATAATTACGATAACCCCTTTATGAAGGGGTTGTCATATGAATGGATTTTATGAAAAAATGAAATTTAGGCAGGCAAAGAGGAAATGAGGGGGTCATATGAGGGGTAGAATTCTACCATCATCTGACGGTAGAATTATGGAGTGAACAGTGTTCTGGGATATTTAATAGGACAGTTTGGCTGGGTGGGGAAAATGTTGAAGAGGAGTCCCAAATCACACAGTCTGCAAAGACCAGGCTGAATAAATAAAGGTTTAAATCAGAATGGGGTTATGAGTAATAGGGGGATGATGGAGTCTGTGGTAAAGTGCAAAGTAAAAGTCTGTCTAAAAGTAGTATTTAAGAAAAAAAAGCTTGCTGTATTCTAGCCACTTTGAATTTTCCATAAGAAACTAACAGGAATAAACTTAGAAAGCAGTTAGAATCAAATAGGGTACCGAGAAGGGACTATCATTTGCCTTCTTAAAACAGCACTGGTTTTCTTAACTAATGAAGGTCAAGCTGGGTATCCTAATTTATTTCCCTTTTCCTTCTTACCTTGTTTCCATTGTCTCACTTGGACATATCAGTAAATTATTTTTTGTTTGGATATTTAAATAATTGTTCAGTCAGTATTTTTGTTAGTGTAAATAACTTAGAGTTTTTTAAAATAAAACCATTCTCAGCTTTATAATCACATTTCAAGGGTAATGTTGCCTCCAAAGACATAAAGTTTTCATTATATTTCCAAAGATTTTCATTTATATATGTAGTTTTCTGAAAAAAAAAAAAAAATCCCGCTATACAAAATGGAAGATTTGTGTGTTTTAGGGAATGATCTAAAAGCACATTATTTAATTATTTTTCCCTTTATAATTGCCCCAAATTAATTTTAAGTAGCCTTTTAACATTTCTATTTTTTACATCAATCTGTAAGAACAACTCCACATCAACAGCCATTTTTTTTTTGAAGTGAGATATCTTTATCCCAACATATCAAGTCCACAGGGGTTTATAAAATTGAAAAATCAATGCAATAAACAGTCATGACTCCCACAGAAATTTTCTCTGTATAAGGAAAATCCCATATGAAGATGTCCTAATAAGTTATTAAAATTTCCTAAGTGTAATCCTATTTCAAGGAAGCCCAACAAAAATTATTGAATAGCTCACTGTGAATGTTTCACAAGCCCTTTTAATGATAATGACATCCCTTGTGTCTGAGAAGGACCTCACTGACACATTGTCAATTGTGTCAGAGATGAATTTGACTGAGGGCCCCTCTGATAAACTTGTCAGGAATGGGGCAGGGATGAGGTGGAAATTGATTGCAGCATTCAGATATTAGAAAATAAGTGACAGTCTAATCAAAACAATCTAATGTACAATTTTGGTCTCCTTAGCACAAATGGACTAATGGACAGAACTTATAAGAGGGGATGTGAGCTCCAGGCTTGCTTCCTTCTGAACTCTGCCACGTATATAAGTGAGAGGAAAGTAAGTGCTTAATAAATGTTTGCTGAAAGTAAGGGAAGCAGAGGTCATTAATTGCAGGTGTCTCAGGTTTTCTCACAATTTTAGGTTTACTTCCACCTGTATTCTGGGCTTTAGCTTACAGTTCCCAGCTTCTCTCTAGATATCCACTGTGGAGGACAGCACCAGCAAGTTCTGTGCAGCAGGCCAGGAAAATTCAGCAAATGTCATCCAGCAAGTAAATGTCAGTCTCCAAAGGAGTTCAGGAGTCAAAATGTGTCTGAATTTTCCCCAGAGAGGATAGTTCAGGTCTGAGGAGGAGTTCCAAAATGGACTCCTCCTTCAAAGGCTCTGAAAAGTGTGACTTGATATGTTTTGGGAAGTACTATATGCTCTATACAATAGTCACCCAAAGTCCCACCAAAAGATGGGCCCAAAGTCCTAGGTGTGCCCACATAGCTAGGGGAAGGACTTAATAGCACCATGAATTTCCTGCTATGATACATACAAATGAAATTGTTTGGGTTGAGATGTGTACCATGCTCCCAAAACCAAAATTCCAGCTTTCTTTTGAGTTGCCAGCATTTCCATTCCACAAAAATTTAAGCCTTTTACTTCCTCTCCTCAGATTCCTTTCCTGTGGTATTTTTACTCCAGGGACTTATCCTGCCAAAGGACATTACTTGGATTTAGCTTTTGTTCTTCTAATTTGATTTGGTGCTTGGTGTCCTGGGGCACACACCGTTGGTTCCCCTTCCTCCTACCCTGATCATTCACTGGGCTTCTCCTGGATTTCATGCCTCAGCATTAGCATCTCTAATTTCTCCCCCCTCTCCCACCACAGAAAACATATATGCCTTTTATCCATAATCAGTAGGTGAGAACGACCAGGGAATTAACCCCTGGGAGTACCCCTCAACTGATAATCTAAGGAATTGGGTTTCCTTGCCCTTTGGGTGCTCTAATTTGAAGGTGTATGTTTTGCACTGGTTCCTAGAGTTGCTTCAGTGAGATTAAGCTCAGTTTACCTACAGTGGTAGCTGGATTGAGAAGGAACCCTTCTTTGTATCTCTTTCTTACATCCCTATCATTGTTCCCAGCATTTCCCAAAAAAGCAATTTGCACTTGAATTTTTGTCTCAGGGTACCCTCCTGGTAGACTACAAATTAAGGCATAAAACCTCTAATGTTAGGGCATTCGATCTCTACCTCCTTACCATTGCTGTTATTTTAGAACTTCTTGCCAAACCACATAGATTCTATTTCTACAAAAGGATAGGCAATGGTTCGGAGATTAAAACATATAAAGTTATGTAAATATGAAAACAAATTATACATGCTAGCCATTCCATGATTTTGAATCATTCGACCAAATCAAAAGAAAGAATTTGAGAAAACTGGGGCAGTATAAAAAAGTATAAACGAGTATGGTTGAGGTCTAAGGCCTATCAAAGGGTACCAGCACTTTTCTAGGAATGTAAACAGCTAATCATTTATTGAACACATATGTGCTAGTGATGATCCTAAGCTATATATATGTATTGTGTGTGTGGCTTACATACATACATACACACACACACATCTTAAGTTATCCCTATAGTAAACCTATGAGGTGTAAATATGATTATTCTCTCTTTAATGATGAAGACACATGAGGTTAAGTAATTTGCCCCATATCAGTCAGTGCATATGGGGCAAAATCCAGATTCAAACTCAGACCTTACTTTTGCCAGAGTTCATTCTGTCAACTATTTTACTATCTTCTTAGAAGTTTTCTTTGAAGTAGATGGAAGATATATGATCAATCCTGCTGACTGATTTAGAAATGCCACTTATAGAAGCACCTGGGTAGCTCAGTTGGTTAAATCTCCAACTTTTGATTTTGACTCAAGTCGTGATCTCAGGATTGTGAGATTGAGCCCTGCATGGGGTTTAAGATTCTCTCTCTCTCTCTCTCTCTCTCTCCATCTGCCCCCTCTTCCCTCTCTCTCTAATTTAAAAAAAAAAAAAAGGGAAAGAAAAATGCAATTGATAAATACAAATTCGGTAACAATAGATTTATAATTTTTCTTTAAAAGAATTGACTTAGGTATAAATTATGGGGAGAAATTTAGATTTATTTTATGTATATGTATAATACTTATATTAATTATTTTCTTTTTTAAAGATTTTATTTATTTTTTTGAGAGAGAGCAAGCATGACTGGGGGGTGGGCATAGGGAGAGGGAGGAGTAGGCTCCATGCTGAGCATGAAGCCCAACATAGGGCTCCATCCCAGGACCCTCGGATGACCTGAGATGAGGGTAGACACTTAACTGACTGAGCTGTCCAGGTGCCCTAATTATTTTGTAGCATTATTGGTAATATGCATTAAATAAAGCTAGAAAAATAGGCCCAAGTTTTGGACATGTTTCTGGGGGGGACATTTTGCTATTAGTTTAAAAGATTATAGCAGATCAGTATCTGTAAATCACATTGCAACTTGAGACTCACTTTTGTTGATCCTGGGAAAGCTGAAATTCAGTACTCCTTTTTGAGATTAAGCTATGGTGGCAAGTAATTTGCAGAAAACTGACATCCTGATAGACTTGGAAAAAAAGAAAAAAAGGAAAGAGAAAACAAATTGGATCATTCTATCAGGCTTCCCAGGGTTTAAAAATCTTAATTTAATGTGAATTTGGAGGTGAGGTAAGATAGGAATAGGAAGAGAAGACAGGGAAGAGAAAGAATTGATCAGGGACAATAAATAAATTGCTTCAGTGGCCTTCCATCAGAATTCAGAGGTCTCTAACTTCCCTATACTAAGTTTTACTAAGTTTACTTTTGGGTGTAGTCTACCTAATAGTTTTAAGCTGTTGCACTATGATAATGTATTCTAGATTGTTGACATTTGAAAGTGAGAATATATTTAATCTGGCCACCTGTACCAGTTTATTGAAATATTTTTTTTCTCTGTTAAGGTATTATCAAATAGAATAAATTTCTGAGCTTCCAGTGTGCCAGTGTGGCGTGTGTTAAGTAGGTGTGTCTTTTTAAGGTGCAAGCATCAGAAACCCTCAGTTAAAATCCCTCAGAATTGATGGGGTTTACTTTTCTTAAGTAATAGAAAGTATAAAAGTAGGTGGCTGCTGCTAGTGTTCAGTGGTTCAGGAATGTAAGGGCCAGTGTCTGTGATTCCTAGTTTCAAAGAGTAATTATACCTTTATCAAGTTTATGTCAAGGCAGAAAGAAGGGGGAATGGATGAAAAAAGCTTTTCCAGAACCCCCATTTAAATTTTTCTTATGTCTTGTGGGTCATAACTGGGTTCCATTGGCATCCCTTAGCTGATGGAAGGTGAAAGGAAGAAGCAGTTGGGAATCGATGTAGAATTAGCCAGCAAAGAGTTCTTTTATAATTCCAGCATATAGGTAAGTATCCATAAACATGAAGTATAAGGAAATAACATTTCAGCAGGACATGCCAAGAAGGACTTACTAATTGTCATGGCTAAATGGACTGCTTCAGAGTTTAAATGGACAGCCTCAAGAGGTAACATGTTCCCTATCATTGCATGTATTTAAACATTAAGTGAATGAACATTTGACCAGTCTCCCATGGAGAAGATTTAAGCACTAGATGGACAAGTGTTGAAATAGATCTCTCTTAAAGTTGTCTTCAAATCCTTAAGACTTGGTGATGTTCTATAGCATTCCAATTTCTTGCAATCTGAAAACTGTTTTCACTTTGTAGCTCACTTCTCTGTCATGTCCATTGCACAAATCAGCTTTGCTTTTATCTTAACATTAATATCCAACAGGGAAATATCTAGATAGTCCCTATAAAGAAAATGTCTTTATCTCCAGCTGTGTTCATATCTTTAAAAAAAACCATTTACTTCCCCACCAGAAATGTGGACAGAATTGATGCCAGAAGAGCTCTTTATTTAAATGGACATGGTTTTTAATATGGTGCATTTTAAATCTTCAAAGGCTTCACTAAAGCTCTTACATGTTGTCCTAAGATGCCATGGCAATACTGAAGCACTTTTCCTGTTTTTTGTTTGTTTCCTTTTGAAGTATAAGTTTTCAAAAGGGCTCTCTCTTTGCGTCTGAATCTGTGTTCATGAGAGACAGAAATTGTTTGAAGAGAAAATCATGTAAACAGTGAGTTGAAATTAAAAATTGGACAATATTGAAAGTTTTGAATTTTTGCTGGATGCAGGCTAAATTGAAATGTTCCCTATTCCTAGGGAACACTATATAGAATAAGATTGATTTTTGCTTTGTTTACTGAAAAGCCAAACCAAAGATGTTAGAAAAAATTCAGGAGTTCATAGTATATCCAGCATTGGATTATATTTGCCAGTCCCTGGAATCAGACGAATGTTTTCAAATATATCCTGTATACCCTGTCTCAAGACAGAGAACTTTTATTATTGTTATTCTTTTTCACAGAGAGCATCAGGAAAGACCAGGTGAACAAGAGAGTAGGGAATAAAAGGTAAGCTAAAAAAGGAACAAGAAAAAACTCTCAATTTTGATTTGTCAGGAAAACCCAAGTGGAGTAAAAATTGAGATATGTTTTTCTTCACTCAGTGTTGATGAGGATATGGGAGAAGAGGCCTTCCTGTATTTTTCAGGTGGGAATATTGATTGGCCCAAGTAATTTGGAGTGTAATTTTGCTATATCTGCCCAAAACCCAAAAAATGATAAACTTTGACTCAGAGGTTCCACCTCTAGGAATTTATTCTTCTGAAATTCTTATATAGGTTGCAAAGTATAATAATATTGTAATATTGTTTGTAATAGTGAAAAAATACGTATAACCTAAATAGTAAATAGATATATACAGTGGTAGTTGAGAAACCTAGGGACATTTATAGAATGACAAACTATGTATATTCAAAAAATAAAGTACTAAAAAGGAGATATCTATGATATATGAAAAAAGAAAACTTTAGGAAATTATGAATCACCCCATCCCATTTTGATTATTTAAAAGTATATGATTGTATACATTTTATATAATGTTTTATCATTAACTAATAGTAGTTGTAGTTTGGGAAAAATTTTAGCATGATTATGTGGAACAATGTCTTAAAACCTGACCTTGCTTCAAGGGCCTTTTCTATAGTGAACTCTCTATTAAGAAGATTATTTCTTTCATATTATGGAATCTTGCCATGTGCAACAACTTTGGTGTACCTAGAGGATTTAATGCTAAATACAGTAAGTCAGTGAAAGACAAATACCATGTGATCTCACTCATAGGTAGAATTTAAGAAACAAAACAAATGAACAAAGAAAAGAGAGGCAAACAAAAAACCAGACTCTTAAATGCAGAGAACAAACTGAGGTGGGTGGAAGGAGGGGTGAAACAGATAGAGGGGATCAATAGTACACTTATCTTGATGAGCACTGAATAATTTATAGAACTGTTGAATTATTACATTCACACCTGAAACTAATACAACACTTTGTGTTAGTATACTTCAATTAAAAAAAAGTAAAAAAAAAAATTATTTCTTTCATGTTAGATTTGGTAAAAAACGTTTTGTTCATACTGCCCTAGCAATCGTGGTTTTATAGTGAGAAGGTGAAGAGAAAGAACTGCCTGGAAAATTAATTAAAAAAATCAATTTTAAATTAAATTACTTCTAGTTCTGGTCTTTTACAGGCTGTTTCTAATTTTAGCAAGTTTACTAAATTCAGTGCTTTGGTCAATCTATATGGAAAGTTGGAAGCTTAAAGATGAACAAAAATAGAATCATACTAAGTACTTTTGTACTTCTGTTGAGCAGTCTTTAGTTATCACTTCATTGCCTTTGTGAGTTTTTTTTTTAATATGGGTATCTTTAAGATTACATTATTCTAAGTATATTATCTTTACATTATTAAATCCTTTGAATGATTTCCTATTTTCCTATTATAAAGTTTCTTGTTATTGGAAGCATGTGTTGTAGAAAAATAATTTTCTTGGAGAAAAATAATTTTCTCCCTTTTTGAATATTCTGTTACAGATATAGAGTACACTTCCTTAGTGAAGAGTAGGAAAATTATACAGAACAATTCTCCTAATACAGCTATTCTTTTTTTGAGTCTTTATCAGCTTGAATGCTCTATGTGATTTTGCAGGCTTCTATTTCCTTTGCACAAATGTCTCATCGTAGGCCTGTATTTCCTTTGGATTCAGTGAAAGCCTTTGCTGTATATTCCAGATCAGAAGGATGTTGCTATTTTCTCATGGTTGAGCTGTTTTCTTGTGATTCTTGCTTTTCAATTCAGTGGATAAAACAAGTGACAGAGGGGTGGTTGGTGGCTTTTTTTTTTTTTTAATGCTAGGACTTTCCATCTCATTATTTCTTTCAGTTCCTGTAAAAAAAAATTTCTTTTCTTTTTATAGGTCACAAATACAGTGGTCACTCATTAAGAAAAAATACCCCTCATGTATGAAGGTGACCATAAATTCATGCATACATTGTACTGCGTACAGATTGAAAGCTGAGTTTGAAAATAAATCACAAGTAGTAGAAACAGATTGACTTTTCTAATTTCTTATATTCTATTTCATGACACTGTTTTGAAAAAAAATGCTAGGATACTTTCCCAACACACGTATCAGTGTTTGAGCTATTATGTGTCACTCACTATTTATTATGCTTGGTGTAGCACCAGGCAGAGGCATTCACCTAAGGCAAGAACAGCATTAGAATATTTCTGGTTCAGTACTCAGTATCACTTGCCATGACACAAAGCCATTAATGTAGGTGTTTAAAGGACTTCCCAAGCTCTTGGAAGATTGAGGTCAGTGCCCAAAAACATGATTAATGGTCATTAATTAGTTTTAATTAATTTACCTTTTATATTCTTATCAACTCTAGAAGATAATTAACAAATTTTAAACAAGCCTATAAGAAAAGAGTGAGCTCAAATTAATTAAATTAATAGAACTGTTCAGTCATTAAGAATGAAAATCTCTAGTTTAAAAAAAAAGAATGAAAATTTCTAGAATGACACTGAGGATCTAGATCAATACTATCCACTAGAAATAGAATATAAACCACATATGTAATTTAAAATTTGTAGTCACAACATTAAAAAATTAAAAAGCAGTTGGCATTAATTTTAAGAATATATTTTATTTTACCCAATATAATCAAGGTATTATCATTTCAAAGAAATAATTTAAAATTTGAGATAGTCTAAATTCTTTTTTTTGTACTAAATCTTTGAAATCTGGTGTGTGTTTTTTGCTTATAGAACATTTCAAATTTGGACTAGTCATATTTCAAGTGCTCAGTAGTTAACTGTATCTGGAAGTTACCATATTAGACAGTGCAGGTCTAGATTTTTGAAGTTGAAGCTAGAGCACTAGTTCCTTTTTACTTTATCTAGATAAGAGAGAGAGAATGACTAGTATGTTATTATAATTAGAATAGTTAATAAATGTTTAGAATGACAACCAGGTCTAAGGACATACAGTGAATCACCACTTAATAAAGAAAATGCAATGGATACATTCCTGATTCAATGCCAAGGGGTAAAGAAAAATACAAGCTGTTAGTGCCTTCTATTATGCAACAAATAAAACTCTAACCCACAAATCTAAAGGGAAAAGTAAAACTAATGAGCTTTGGTTGGAAGGAGACCAATGGTAGAACCAGTTTGACCACACAGACATTTTCAGCAGTCTCTTGGGAAGACAGATTTAAGGGCCACACTCTTGCCTGAGGGCAGAGAGCCAAAGGGCAAAGACCAAGATCTTCTAAACGTCAGTTTTTATGTTGTCCATCTGTTGGTTTCTTAATGAAGCTTGGTGAACTGACAGGAAGACTACTTGGTGGGATGTACTGTTAACGGTACTCTATTCTACCTAATAGTAGGAATACAGTGCATTTATGCAAATATTCAGTTTTTTGAAGGGCGTTTTCATTTTTTCTTCCACATATTTTTTAAGCAGGTTTTATTAATTATGGCATACCAACCAAACTAAGATCAAAAAATTTTATTTCAACAAACGAATGTTGAGAAATCAATAAATTAGGAATTACATTGGCCTTCAATAGACGATGATAATAATTACTTGAGAACTTAGATATATGTAAGATCTCACATATCTAAATCTTGAAAATAACAATTGGAATCATTTGATTTCAGGGTAATATATTCAGATCTGCTCCAGGCAAACCTTTAAGTCTTGCTGCTAAGCCAAGTGTATGTTTCTTTATCATGGTAAACAGGATTGACCTTACAGGGACCCTTAAGGAATCCTTCCCTGAGACTGAAGTAGAGCTTTTTTCTTCTTTATTCTTCTTCTTATGGGTTCCGTTCAGTTTTCTAATTCAGCTTTCCAAGGGTGAGAGAAAAAATAATTGAGGAAGAATTACTTCTACTTTCTTAATTCTGCAGCAAAAAGTTTAATTGATCCTCCATACTCCTGTACCCATGTCAGATCTCTACTTGCTGGAAGTGAAATTGTCCAAGTGTGTGTTCACTTTGATACTGACAGTGATGGTGGAAGGGGTAATACCTTAAATTCTTCCTAGATGCCAACATGAAATAGGACACAGTAATATCACTGAAGCACTCCTTATCTTTTATCTTTCTTCTCTTAAGTTAATTGATTTAACATTGAACTAGAGATATTGCTACCTCTTTCAAGAGAGATAAGTGGACTTTTTTGGTGAGGTCCTTTTTTTTTTTTTTTTTTTTTTTTTTTT
>NC_081559.1:47402649-47432976 GCF_022355385.1 Mustela nigripes
CAAGCTTGGACTATATATTTTGCCCCAGAGTTATCACAACAAATTTAACAAACATAATACAATATTAATGGTATAAAAATACCTGGGATTTGCTCTCCCACCTTTCATGGCTTAGTATATAAGAATTTATCTTCTTTTTAGATCAATTCTTTGTTCTTATATAATACACAGAAGTCCCTCCTTTTGTACAAGAATGCTGCATTTCCCTGTCTGACTTTGCTTGGTGAAATAGAGGGCCTTTCATCCACGGCCTGATTAGAGTTTCTGGGACAGAATATTTCTCTTGATTTTTCCACTTTTTGAAGTTATTAGAGATCATCAGGAATCACTACACCAATCCTGGTCATAAGGTGACCTTCTTATCAAAGAAGTTTTGCTTTGAAGTGAAGGAAAGCAATGGAGAGATGCCTCAAGAGTTAGCAAAGTTTTTGGAAGGTTGTTTTATTTGTTTTGTTTTTATTTTTAATGTGAGAAAGACTTCACATGGTTGTGATCAGAAAGAAAAGATCCACTGGAGAAGGGAGTTTGGTTTATTATCTTTATCTTCTGTAATCCAGATGAGGATGGTGGTGAAATTAAGAGAGAGACATTTCTTGATCAAAAATCAAAGTGATGGAAGAGAGAAAGAAAGGATGATGTTGCTTATATCAAACTCCCATAGTCTCAGTCAGGTAAAAGATAAGGATATTGTTAAGAGTGGGCTTAGGAATAATTTTTTCACTCCTAAGTGGAGACACTTCTCAGGGCTTGATTTGTGAGAAGTCTATGTCCTGACAAATAATAAGAAGGGCTGTGCCATTTTCACAACCTCCCTAGAGCCAAAGTTATAAATAAATTCTCACAAAAATTATTGTGAAGCCTTTCTTGAGCACATCAGAGAATACTGGTCATTTGCACCTGCATGGGGGTGGGGTGCTTCATGGAGTTTCCAAAGGTGTGCTCATCCAGATAAAAATTTACATAAACTTCTCTAAAAAGAGGAGGCAAACCCACAAATACCTGCCTTTTAGGAAATAATTTGCTCCCTAACTCCCTTTTCCAAGATCCATTTAACATCTTTAGCTGTAACTGTTGCTAACTCTGTACAAATGGAAAATACAAGGAGAATTTACATATGTCAACAGATCAGTTATGCAGATGACAACTCAGGCCAATGTAGTCCTAGTTCTGTTTATTACTATTCAACTGTGCCTTCTCATTTAATTATTTCACTAATTAAAGTGTATTTACTTAGAAAAAAAAAAGTGGGCTTAGGGGAAGTAGTTTTGAAAAAAGTGGAGAAAGTATAGAACCTCTCTGCTTTGGAGGATTGGTAGTAGTTTTGAACTGCACCTTCATGTTAGAATCAGCTGGGAGCTTTTAAGAACACCTGATGTAAAAGACCTTACGTCAGATGAATTAATCAGAATCTCTGAGAAGTGGGAGTGATGCAAGGTATTTTTCAATAGAAGTTTCTTTTTTTCTTTTTTCTTTTTTTTTTTTTAAGATTTTATTTATTTATTTGAGAGAGAGACAGTGAGAGAGAGCATGAGAGGTGAGAAGGTCAGAGGGAGAAGCAGACCCCATGGACCTGGGAGCCTGATGCGGGACTCGATCCCGGGACTCTGGGACCGTGATCTGAGCCAAAGACAGTTGCTTAACCAACTGAGCCACCCAGGCGCCCTCAATAGAAGTTTCTTATGTGCAGCCTGCTAGTTTTAAGAGTAGGCCAGGGTGAAGTCATACTAGGATGGCATTTCCCCACTCTAGACCAGTTAAATTGAAGATTTGCAGTATGGAGACAGGACCCATATTTTTAGAAAGCTCTCCAAGTGGTAGCCAACTCTGAGAATCATTGTGCTAAGTCATCAAGGTTAGAAATATGAAAAGCGTGAAAAATTAGTTAATATTTGATTCATGGTCTTTTGTGCTTTCTGACCATCACTGACACAATCCAAGGCACTGTGTCAGTTACTGATTAATTCTAACACTTGCTTGCCAGTCTCTAGTCTCATTCCATTTATTCTTTCCACTCCCTGCAGTTAAATTCATTGCTGCCAAATTGACCAATCCTGTATGGAAATGTGATCCTATTAATTCTATACTCAAATTCTTTTAATGGGCCCCCATAGCCTCAAAAGTAAAATTTTTCTGTGGTATGCAAAGTCATCTTTATGTCATCCTTGTCTATCTCTCCTGTTTTATTCCTGCTACTGTCCCTCTTTCCACTCAAGAAATACTGAACTACTTGGGGTTTCCCAAGCAAGCTGTTTCTCTTCTTGTCCATGTTTTGCTCATGTGGTATCTTCCCCCATTAGCCTACCTGCCACATCACTCATTTTTCAAGTCTCAGCTCAGCCTCTTCTCTCTTCCCCACCTTGTGCAGGCAGGCTGAAGCAGCTTTTTGGTTCCTGATGCCACTGTTCTTTAGAACATCCTTCCCTTAAGTCAGTTTCTTCATTCTAATTGCTAGTTACGTTTGTGGCTGACTCCACTAGAGTAAATGCTTCTTGAGGGTATTGAAGAGTTAGGCTTTAAACTGTGTTTAGATTTCATTCTTTAGATGAGCTCATTACATAATTTGAGTCTGTCAGGAGACAACTAGTGTTTTAATTAAAACAGAATCTCCATAGTACATTTAGTACTGAATTAAATTAACACAAGGTTAGTGAGCACATTATAAGTGATAAATCTAATTTTCTATGACAAATACATTTTATTACTTAATTTTTACTATTATATGACATTTTTATTTCTTTAACAATAAAAAGATCTTGTAACTAAATGAGCGTGCACATTTTAATCTGAAAAGTGCTTCCCAGTTTCAGCGTTCTTTGTCTACAGGCCTAACCCATGATCCTGTGCTCATCCATTTCAAAGTGACCTTGATCATATCCTAAAACCTTTGACTCATTTATTATTCATTTATTTAACACATATTTTTTGAATATGGAGTATGTATGGGGCACTAAGCTAAGGGTATAGGATATAAAGATTTTAAAAACATGGTTTTTTCCTTGTGGGATTAAAAAATGTAGGTTTTATGTATGTTTATTGTGGTTAAGTCTCATTAACAGTCTTTTTCTTTTTCTTTCTTTCTTTCTTTTTTTTTTAGAAGGAGAGCTGTGTGCACATGAGGTGGGGAAGGGGCAGCTGGGGAGAGAGAATCTTAAGTAGGTACCACATCTACTGCAAAGGCAGGTGCCGGGCTCACTCTCAGGACCCTGAGATCCTGACCTGAGCTGAAACCAAGAGTCAGACACTTACCCAGTTGGGCCACCCAGGCACCCCTCCCGCACCTAATAGTCTTGAGGAGCAGGTATCATCCTCTCTATCTTATAAAGGAGAATAGCCCAGGATCGGACTTATCATCTCTAAAGTAAATTAAAACCCTGGTGTTTTTTTAAATATAAAACATAAAAAACATTGCTTTGGAGCTTTTTTGGTGATTTATAGCTGTGTTGCTTAAACTTTAATGTACACACAAATCACCCCAGGATCTTGATAAAAATACAGATTAGTAGGTCTAGGGTCTGAACCAAAAATCTGTGAATCCAACAAACTCTAAATGCAATTGGTCTGTGAATCACACTTTGAATAGCGGAAGCTTAAAGCACCTCATATGTAGAATTCCATTGTATCGATCATTATTCCTTTATTTACTGAGTCTTTTGTTTTGAAGATGGAAGTCACCATTGCCTCTTAAAGTTTGTTTAAAAATGAAATTGGTAGGGGTGCCTGGGTGGTTCAGTCAGTTAAGCAGCTCAGGTCATGATAACCGTGGTGCTGGGATAGAGCCCCATGTCAGGCTCCCTACTCAGCAGGGAGTCTGCCTCTCCCTCTGTGCTCTCCCACCCTGTCTGCCCCCACCACCAAATGACTAAATAAAATCTTTTAAAAAATGGGAGTGGATAATTGAGTTGTCACAGCTTTGATCTTCCTCAGCCTTTTAGGTCCAGTCAACAACTGTGTCCACCATAAAACTTCTCAACTATTCTACCCCACAACAATCAACTTCTTCCTCCAAACTGTGCTTATCAATAGTTATATTATTATATCTACTAGCTTTGTTTCCTAATCTAGATTGTAAGCTCTCTAAGGGCGGGCACCATGTCTTACTCATTTATTAACCCGCACACTGTGGGTATACTGCTATATACCTAATACCACTGAATAATATGAGCTTCTATTTACAGAGGAATCTAGTATGTATTTAGGACTAGAATCCTTTATATACATTTTTCCACTTAATCTTTCACAAATCTGTGTTCTTACCATTTTATAGGTACATAAGCCAAGACCCAGAGAGTTTATTACTTAATTTATCCAGGAGTAGTGTTGGAATTTGAACTCCGATTTAACTCTGTAGTCAATCTTTCTTTCTTTCTGATATATCACTATGCTCCTTGTTACAGTGGACACATAATACTCTTAACAGACTAATTATGTGAGCCAGTTATTTGTTTGAGACAGAATTGAATGAAAACCTTATTTTTACTTTGATTTATACTTTTTATGGTGGGACTCTGTGTATGAAGAATCAACAACATGTCAGGAAAGGATTCTGAGCTAATTATAGTCAATCTTCCAGTTATTTTCCAGTCAGACCAGTTTCCTACACTGTGCAGCTTGTCTTAGGTCACTTCACTCATAAGACGAAATGTCTCACTAATGTTTTCTGATGTGTATTAGCCCATTATTTTCAAATAAAATGTAGAAATGGATACCTTAAGTAAAAATTTAGGAGAAAAAAAATTCCTGCTTTCTTCTTCTCACTCTGTTTTCCTGGAGGGTCCTAAATAATATATTGGGTATATGAGGAGTGGCTCAGGCTTCCTGTAAGCTCTTTTCCAAGACTGTCCACTCCTGTAGGCCTTTTTTTAATGTTCCTTTTTTAGTGAAGACAAACAGCAAAAATTTTGCATGCCCAGTGGGAATTTATTAGTACAAAAACATTCAGGCTTCATTTAGTCTCTTTTGATAAATCTTAAAATCCCCAAACTAGAATGTTCCTTACAACAGCTATTGATCTGGAAGAATACTATAGAATGAAGCTGCTCGCAAGGGTGGCAGTCAAGGATAGTGATTCTGAGTGTGGGCTCTGGAGAACATAGATGGGGTCCACAGCTTACTGTTAGAGTGAACATAGGTAGCTCACTTAAATATCCCAAACCTTTTTTGCTCTCATCAGCAATATGTATGATAATAGCTCTTATGAGGATAAAGTGAGATAACTCAGGTAAAGCACTTAGCATTTAGCAAAAACTCAATAAATGTTAGCTTTTATTATTTCATTTTTCACTTGACTCACTTCCAAAAGTGAAATTTTGGAAGGCATAAGGTACTGAGGTGGAAATTGATTTGCTTAATTGTTACAGTTCTTTAAAAGAGATTATTTGGAAATCATGGTTAATACTTTGCAGCTACTATCTGGTTTATGGATATATCTGCATTTTATTATTTGATTTTGGTGTCTTTTTAGTATGAGTCACGTTGTGGTTTGGCTATATATTTCCCTCATGAGCAGTTATTCAATTATGGCCACAGAACCAACTTTATAGTATTCTGACTTTTGGAATTTTTTAGGATTTAATGTTCTCAAAGGGGAGAGGATTTGAATTACTTAACCACTTTCTTTTTGAGTTTCCCATCCATAGATGGGTATAGTTAAACTAAACCAGGAATACACTGGCACAAAGGGGCTGGAATCATGACGCTGCGTAAGAAACTAACAGCAATGCTTGGTAGTCTTGTATACTTTTCTTCCAAATAGATTTGGAGTGTCTTTTGTGACAAAATATTTGCTTAGAAGCTTAATAAATAACCACCTCAAGTAATTTATATCTTTTCAGCATATATATTTTTTCTTGGTTCCAAGATTACATATATAGCACTTAAGTTAAACTCTATTCTCTTTATGTAAATACTTAGACATTGAAGCATAGACCATTTATTCTTATGGGTCAAGACCCTGTAAAAATTAACGAGATGTGTCAGAATGGTACCTTTGGGGATGACAAAGCTGGTGTTGCTATTCCAGATGGACGACAAGGCAAGTTCTGCCAGTTGGGGGCATTACCTTCCTTGTTCAATAGGAAATACTTCTCAGCTCTAGAGAGTTCTTGTTATGGTCTATCCTTAAGAACCAATAGTACATTTTTTAACTATAAGCTGGGATAGCTAAAGATCCAAGATATATAAAAAAATATCTTTAGACCCTTCCTGTATTGTTCTAAGACTTCCTAGGTGGGTTCTTGCTTTTAGGAATATCACTACAGAATTTAAATATATAGAATGAATTATTTGCCTTGTCAAAGGTTTTTTCATTGAATAATTTACATAGAAATCTTTTAAATCAAGACTCAGAAACCCAAGTACTTACAGGAGTTAGGCGGAATATATAGGAGAGTAAAGTGGGCTGGATGGAAAACCAGAGAGTTCAATCCACTGGCTAGAGCTAGTCTCTTAAATTCACTCACACAATTCTTTAGCTGGTATGGTGAATAACAGTGGGCTCAGAGTCTGCAAATTTGAGTTTTGGTGTGGGCTTCTCTACATATTGGTTCTATAATCATAGACATCAGTATCTTCCACAAAATGCAGCATTGAAATCAATGCTCTCTCAAGTGAGTTCCAGCTTTGAATGGTAGAAATTTGTGAATACCAGTTACTTCAGCCCTCCATCCCATAAAGTTCTAAGTCATAGAGAAGAGTCACAAGGAACCAAATGAAAACAAAATGTCAGTTTTATTCAGAACTCTGATAATGGCTAGGTTGGAGAGCACTGAAGGGCTTTCTACCTCTCTCTCCTAATAAAGATCTCAAGAACCGTTCCTTTAGACTTACTCTTACTTCTCTCCCTCCTCCAGAAAAAAATAAAAACAAAAAGCAAAAAATTGGAAAACAGGCTAATGGTGATAAGAGGCTATGCATGGAAACTGTAAGTGCAAAGTCTAAAAAACTTGCATAGAGGCAGGTAGAAGAAAAAGCCAGAGAAAAGACTTTCTGCTGTGTTTCAAGAGTGATCGAAGATACTGTTAACCTTACCCAGAATTGGAGCAGCATTACCCAGTACCCGTTGGACTCAGATTAGTCTCTCCAATAGACATGATTGGAGCCAATATTTTTCCATATTAAATTGAAGCATTTGACCCCACCCCTTTATTCATACACATGTACTGGTCAGGATTCTTAGTTGCAGAAAATGGAATCTAGTCTGCCAAATTTAAGCATAAGTGATTTAAGTGTGACTATAGTTTAGGGAATTCTTGGGAAGGGTGACTCAGCTTCCAGGAATGATTTCTTAAAGCCTTTGGCTGCTCAGGGAACTGTTGCTCCTGCTTGATTCGGAAACCGTACAGCCCACCTGCCTGCCCCAGAGCCTTACCACTTCTGATAATTTACCATCAAGAAGTTACCAAATAAGAGAGCTACTTCAATAACTGCCATCTCCAGAACATGCTTTCTTTGCCATGATTCCTTTACCTCTCTCCCCAGATTGCTCAGTATAAAATGAAGTTGTGTATCAGCGCATTAGCTGGACAGAACCTAGATCTTACCCAGAGCTCCAGCTACAAAGGAAGTCTGGGAAATGTAGATTTTAGTTTTTCAACACCTAATGTTGTTACAAGGTAGTTGGAATGAGGGCTGCATGAGTCTATCCATCCTTCAGTAAATCATGTTGCCTTACAGCCTTCTGCCTGAGAAAGATACAGGAAGTTTAACACCACAAACAGGGCACTTGATGTGTTTAGGAAAGCAGTAGGCTTAAAGCCAGCCTTAGAAGTTCTTTAAAATTTTAGCATATTAAGAACCAAGTCAGGAAGACTCATAATATGGTTTCTCTCAAAGCCAAGAAGATTAAATCCTGTTAAAGCTTGGCCAAAATGCTCATTGCTTAATAAAGAAGACAGAGAGGGAGAAAGAGTGAGACAGAAAGAACAGAAAAAGGCAGATCGTCATAATTCTTATTTTTTTTCTCCACAATTAGAACCATACAATAACTAAGAGGAAACCTAAGGACAGAAGGGGCCTTTGCCTCCTTCTTGATTAGGAATGTAGGATTCAGTTCCCTGCCAGGTTCCTTTATCATACAGGAAACCCAGGGGGACAGCATGGATAAACAGAAGGACTGGTGAGGTTAAGCATTAAGACACCAAGTTTCTGTGTATTGTTTGTGTGAGAACCAGAAATTCCTATGTGACCTTGAGTAGAGAGGCTATGGAAGGCAGGTGAATTGAATATCAGCAGACATGCCATGTTAACTAGGATTATGAGGATGAATGACTCTTTCACAGAGCTCAGGTCTAATGGCCCAGGCCATGAGACAGGATAGAAAATGTGGTAACATTCAGAGGGGCCCAGGTCAGGTAGGCCTTCCTCTGTGATTTTTTTTTCTAACCACCTCCTCCCTAATCATCACCTGGCATTTCAAGTAGAACTAATTTTTCTGTTAAGTCCCCATAGCCAATTGTGCATATTTCTATCATGCCATCTTACGTGATATTGCGATTATTTGTTTTCATATCTCTCTTCTTCACTAGATAGTGAACTTTCCAAGAGGTGGGGGTTTTAATATTAAGATCCCTAGTTCTTTGCCTATTTCCTTCCATATACTAGGGATCGATTAACATTTATTTAATGTGTTAACACACAATATTTATCTTGTGTGTAGTTATACTTGGCCTAATTGTGCCATGATTCAGGTTGGGTAATATTTTTAGGGGAGATTATAAACTATGATCATAAAGCTTATAATATGGGTATGGACTCTTGAAATGTAGGCACAGAACCAGGGAAAGAATGTAGAAGGGGAAAGAGTAGAGAATGTGGAGGGGCAAGAAAAAATAGAAAAAGAACAACTAAATATCTAGAGGAGGTTTGACTTTTTTCTTCTAACTACCTCAAACATTCTTAAAAGTGAGAAATGAAATGATCTTTCTTGCTTTTATTTTAAATTATGTAAATTATGTGATTAATATATAAATACATTCTAATTGTATAATCTGAACCTTATACAAAAAAGCTGAACTCCTCCCTGGTCCTTGTGGCCTTTACAGTAGGCTGATTAATGGCCTCCCCAGAGATGTCCCTTCCTAATTCCTGGGTCCTGTGGATAGTCACTTTCACAGGAAAAGGAACTTGATTGAAGTTCTTGAGATGGAGCAATAATCTTGGATTACTCAGGTAGGCCCAAGGTAATGATAAGGGTCCTTACGGAAGGGAGGCAGGAGGATCAAAGTCAGGAGTAGATGTGATGGAAGAAGCAAGAGGTTGAACTGATTCAAGGAAGGGGCTGTGAGCCAAGGAATGCAGGTAGCCTCTACAAGCTAAAGGCAAGGAAATAGATTCTCCCCTCAGAGACTCCAGAAGGAACTAACCCTGATAAAACCTTGACTTTAAGTCCAATGAGATTGGTTTCAGACTTCTGACCTCTAGAACTGTAGGGTATAAATTCATGGTTTTCTTTTAAAGCCATTAAGTTTGTGGTAATTTATTACAGTGGCAATAGGAAACTAATACAGCCTCCTTCTCACTCCCCCTACCAGAGGTAACCAGTGTTATTAACATGCTGTATATCCTTCCAGAACTGCTTTTACATAAGTATCAATATGTATAACTGGGCTTGTTTAAATAGTATGGCTTTGAGTATTTTAAAAATTGTACAACATATGCTATTATGCAATTTGCTTTTTTACTTATTAGTATATCTTGGAACTCTTTTTAATCAGTATACATAATGTACTTCCCTTCAACTACTGTTTGAATTTTCCATTCTATAGATCTTTCCTAATTTATATTACCATTCCACTAAATTATTTTATGCATTGAAATGTTGTCATTTACTTTTCTGGCATATAGAGAGGAAACATAGCTGGCTGAAAAGCAGCAAGGCCAAGTTCCTTCTTCTGAATATTTAAAAAAAAAAAAAAGCCCTCAAATTTAATGACATATCATCAGCATTAGATCATCATTTTTTTTCAAGAAAATAATTATAGCTGAATGTGCCTTAGAAAAAGTGATATCAACAAATTCTGTCTGATCTAAAATTCTTGTGATTTTTTTCTTAAGTCTTAGAGTTTTGTGAACGACTCTATGTTCCATTCTCTGATAGATTATAGCTTTAATGGATTAAAAAATGATAGTGAAAAATATCCCACCTTACAAAGGAGTCTTTTTTGATGCAGACTTGTCAGAGCAGGTTACAACACATAATGAGATGTCACAGCCTGCTGAGACATGCAAAGCAGCTTTAAAAACTGCAAAAACTGCGTAGTGAATTTAATACTAAGAATGGTAAATATGTGGAAAAAGAAACCTTTTGCTGCCATTCTATTTGAATGTCTGGAAATATGTAGTTATCAAAGCACCAGTAAACGTCTCCTATAGGTCATGTTTTTAAAAAAAGCACAATGTTTTTAGAGAATCTCTTTGGAAACCGAATGTACTTTGCTATCCAAGACTTGCTCAAAGCGCTTGCTGTCGAACAGTAGAAAAGATTTGGCTACCACCTTGGTGTTAAATATAAATGTAGTCTAAAGGTTTAATGGATGAAAACTGTGCTATTTAATTCAAAATGGAATTTCCTACCCTTCTAGCTTAGGTAGTTAGGACTCTGTGGGTTTGCTTTTCATTCTAGCCTGGTTTATAGGCATAATAAAGAAAAGCAGCTATGGATTCAGAATGCAAGTGTGTCAAATTGAGAAGACAGGCTGCCTTTTGGTGGAAGAAGAGGGGGAAAATACCCCATTAACTCCAACTTGTTAAAATTTACCAAGTCTCTGTAGTCTCTGTAGTTCATTAGCCCTCCCGCCCCCCCTTCACACCAGAAGAGGAGATAAAAGGTAAGCAGTAACAATGAGAGACATTATATGCAAAGGTGAGCACGATATGACAAGGTCTTCTTTTAATAACAAACAGTGTTAGCTCTCTAGGAGGTAGACAGTATGAAGTGCAACAAAAACTGTAATTATGCTCTCAGCAGGAAACCTGTATTTAAGTGACAGTAAGAGTGTCTCTAAAAACCTGTTAGGTTAAGGCTGCTAGTCTTAATTATATGTATTAGGAGTTTGTGTCTTCACTTTTTTCCTTTTAAAATTCAAAGAAGAAACCTAATTATAACTTGGACCCCAGTAAATTGGGCCATATTTAAACAATGAGCATTTGGCAATCTCATCTTGTGCTGTGATGTGTCTGACTGGTGCAGCTGCTATGGAAGCCAAACTGGCTCCCCCAAATAATTTGTTTTTGCTGCCTCCATGACAGAAGAAAAACAAACAAAAGCTAAACAATGGAAATAATGAAATTATGCTTTTTTTTCCCCTCCAGTCAGTGACACTCAAGCCTTTTAGAGGAGGAGAGCTTTCCTTCGGTAGATTCTTACATATAGCATTATAGGTTGTTTGTGTGTTGTTAACATTATTTTAGCTGGACTGTGGTTGGATAAATCTTGGTTTGATTTTTTACCTCTATTTTGGACTTGGAGGTAATAATAGCTTAAAAGTGCTTTTAGTTGACCTTAGTTAAATTGTATGAGGCTAAATTTTTAGGTTCTATCTGGTGTGCTGCAAACTGTGTTATAGTTGAACAATATACTTAAGAATCATAGGAACCTGCCCTGCTGTATTCATTATAAAGATCCCCCCAAACATGGATCTGAATATACTTGACTTCTCCATAGAGGACTTGTAATTCACTTGGTATATTCCATGCCAGTTTCCCAGTTTCTTGTGGTTCTGTATCATATTTGCTGAAATTCAAGAAAGAAAAGCTTAATAATTCTGTTAGGCTTAAATTATAATCATATGAGTAAGTGTATAAATGTAAGGATTGTGGCCTACTCTTAGAGAAATAACATATCATTGTGATACACTTTACAGTCTTGCTAGCATCAAAAAGTTATGGGGCAGGGGCACCTGGGTGGCTCAGTGGGTTGAGCCTCTGCCTTCGGCCCAGGTCATGATCTCAGGGTCCTGGGATCGAGCCCCGCATCGGGCTCTCTGCTCAGCAGGGAGCCTGCTTCCTCCTCTCTCTCTGCCTGCCTCTCTGCCTGCTTGTGATCTCTGTCTGTCAAATACATAATAAAGTCTTATTTAAAAAAAAAAAAGTTATGGGGCAAACTGGACAAAATTAATTTTAATGGGCAGAAGTTATGTCGATATGACTGAGCTAATGAATCAAATGGTATAAAAGTGAACTTAATTTACTTTGATGCTCTTCATTTCCGTGGCTCTATTCCCTGAAGTTCTTATGGGTTCTCTCTATAGTCCCAGGCAGAGGTGGAAATCAGAGCTAATGCATTTTCTTCTCTTTGGAACTTATATCTGACTAAATTGAATTTCTATCATCTACCTTCAAATAACCACTGAGGTAAAATAAGTGGTTTTGAAAAAATTTAAATGAATGTTGAAAATTTTGCATATTTATTGGTACCCCCATTGGTACCCCCATTGAAGTTTGTATCTTGGGCAACTCAACTTTCAATCTATTGAATTATTAATTTAGTCTTCATTATTGTTGGCCTGAGGAAAGTAATCATTGGGTCTAAAGTTAATAATAGTTTTATAGTGGGTATCATGGATTTTACGGTGATAAGGATCTGTAGTCTGAATAATGGCATTTTTCTAATTAAGCAGCAATTGAATAAATACAATAAAAATCAAGGATGAACTATTCATTAAATTTGATGTGTTTAGTTCAATTTAGATTATACTTCATAGAGTTTTTGTTATTTCTCTGTTGAATAATTTATAAATGTAATGAGTAACATGAATCATTGGGACAGTTTTCTATATTTTATCAAAATAATTGTTTGATGAAAAATGGAGCAAGTTTTATAGAAGAGGCATGAAATATTGAATGTTATTAAAAACAAACATTAGAGGGGAGGTGGATGGGGGGATGGGCGATATAGGGGATGGGGCTTAAAGAGTACACTTTTCATGATAAGCACTGAGTAATGTATAGAATTGGTAATTACTATATTGTACACCTGAAACTAGTATAACACCATAGGTTAACTACACTGGAATTAAAATTTAAAAACAATAATAATCACAATGAACAAACATTAGATAGTGAGCAGTAACCTTTCATATGCTCCATCTTTAAAGTATGATCAGTTCAATAAAAAGTGGTAACAGTGAGCATCATTAGCGGATCAGCTGCCATAACAGTAGAGATGGGGGCAAAAATAAAAGAGAAAATCCCACTGTATTAAACGTGACTTTTCAAAAGGACTTATAATCTTTGAGCATACATACATTACCTATACAAAGTAATAAATTATCTTAAATGTTCCACAACTGGGCCATGTAGTATTGAAAGTAAATCCTCAGATCTGGATAGCAGGTTTCTCTTTTTTTCATATAAATGAAATGGTAGAAAAGATAGTACCTGAAAAACCTAAGCAAACAATTTGCACAGTAATATTAAGGAGATCTTAGAGCTGGAATTGAATGCATTTGTTTCCACCTTTCTATGTATATCCATTCTTGAAAGAGCTGAATGACCAGCCATTCTGTGCAATCTTAAAGACTGTGTTGTTATACACTTTCAGAATTAAAAGGAAACCTGAATAAATATCTTATCAATTTCTTGTCCTTCAAGCAGAGTCACATATCTTATTTCATACCAGTGAGATGTTACCTAATTTTGAATTTCCTCTAGAAAGCCCTTCTTTTCTCACTCCAGTGCTAGGGAGTTTAGTAAATCTCACAAACAGGAAAATCTTCATAAATAACTTCCATTTCATTTGGCCTATTTCTGGTTCTGTCCTCTATAGAAATGGATGATAGCTGGCCCAAGTTTGTTTGAGATTGTTGACTTTCTTTTGACCACTTTTTTTTTTTTTTAATACAGATTTTATTTATTTATTTGACAGAGAGAGAGAGAGAGAGAGAGAGAGAGAGAATGAACAAGCAAAGGGAGCAGGAGGCAGAGGGAGGTGAGAAGCAGGTTCCTGCTGAGTGGGGAGCCTGATTCAGGACTTGATCCCAGGACCTGGGGCTCATGATCTGAGCCGAAGGCAGATGTTTAACTGACTGATCCACTAAGGCACTCTGCTGCCTTTTACCATTTTAACATCTACATTCATTTAGTAGATACTTTTTAAGTTTTTTTTTTTTTTTAAGATTTTATTTATTTTTTTGACAGAGAGAGACACAGCAGGAGAGGGAACAGAAGCTGGGAGAGTGAGAGAGGGAGAACAGGCTTCCTACTGAGGAGGGAGCCTGATGTGGTGCTTGATCCCAGAACCCTAGGATCATGATCTGAGCCAAAGGCAGATACTTAATGACTGAGACACCCAGGTGCCCCTATATTCATTTAGTAGATATTGTTCTATTCCTTTTTTCTTACTTTCTGTCAAGAGCATTAAGTGTCATATGGTTTTTAATTTTTCTTTAAGTTAAATGCATTAATCTTAGTAAGATCTGGGAGTATTAGAACAGTGTTTGAGATAAGTTGGATGTTTTATACTTAAGCATGGGAATCATGGTTTTGTAGTAATATTTTGTAGTAATACTTTGAGTTCTTGAAAGTTGATCAGTGATACTTATACCTTTCTCTTCTCTTAGTCAAATAACATGATCTTTCCTAATATTTTCTTTAAGTATGTAACATATATGTAGTTATGACATTATACATACTATCAGTATAAGCAGAATATGCATTATCAAAATGAATGAAAATAGACTGACATTTATCCCTAAATAACTCTCTGAACTAAATACATTTGTAATTCACAGACTCAAGTGATTAAATGAAAGTATCAATCTTTAATATATAAATAGATTATATTTTATATACAATACATAAGTAATCAACACATTTGTATTTTATATATGTTTTTACTCAGTTTTAGAATATAAAGGATGCCACAGAATTTAATCTTAAAATATAATTCTATCAGTTGAGGAAAAGTATATTTTTATTCACATAAGGGAATCAAACTTTAAAAAAATGTTGCTATATACTGTCCCTTATCTAAGAGGACTTTGTTTATTTTGTTTTTTTTTTTTTTTATAAGAGAAGTTGGGGTAACATTTTGCTATAAAACAGAATTGTTTAGACTGGTATTTTTATTTAGAGTGATTTATAATACAGAATAATTTTTCTTTACTATAAGAAGGTCTATGTCTTATATTTTATATGTTTTATCTTGCTATAGAGAGATTTAAATCTATTTAGTTTGTTAATATTTTGAAGACTGGATTATGGCAGCCCCCTCATTTGGGTCTTACCAAATACTTTACGAAATTAATTCAGTTTGCATGGGAAGGATATAAGGACAGAGAAGGACTGTGAAAATTCTCAGTGAAGACTAGTAAAACTAGAATCATCATTTGT
The DNA here is from genome assembly GCF_022355385.1 of Mustela nigripes. NCBI lineage: Eukaryota > Metazoa > Chordata > Mammalia > Carnivora > Mustelidae > Mustela > Mustela nigripes. Next base: position 47,417,977 of record NC_081559.1, read on the forward strand.
TCTGATTTATCTCAGTCTCCTTCAATATGGGAATATTAATGTTCTTTTTCTGTGTTCACTCCAAAATTATATTTTAAACATAAATCTAAGTGTAGATGTGGATAATTTCTTAGTTTTAAAGAGCAGGTCTGCATTTTCCATCTCAGACACTATGTTTATAAGAAATGTGGACAGTGCCACTTGAATAGAGGAATTTCTTAACTCCAAAATTTATGAGACTTCTGTCTATTAAGAGAAATATATGGAATTTTCTTTCCTTAAGACATGTTTTTATTGGGATAGCCTGTTTGCCATTGCTGCTTAAAACTGATCCCCAAAGAGTGAAATCTCAATGAATCATTGGATTGCTTGCCTTGGAGCAAGGCCAGGTGCAGTAAGTTTTCAAGATAAACAGTGCTCAGGCTGAAAGAATGGCACAGAAGACTTCTCAGGTGGAGTGTTCTCACTTCCCTTCCGGCATGTACTATATTACACAGTGTCTTACAGATAAGAATTGTGAGAAAGCCAGTGTGAAATAACTCTATTTCATGATACTTATTTTCTAGTTCTTTTATCAAAATGTTTATTGAAGAGTCCAAAGAACATGGCTTTGAATTCATTGCCATTCATTGAATGAAGCCTATTTTCATGTTCATCTCTACATTTTAAGAAGGGCCCTGATACCTGTTCTGTTTACTGCTATATTCTGATTCTTAGCACAGAGCCTTGCCCAGATCAGGTATTCAGTAAATATTGATTCAATATTTGTTGAGTGAGTGAATTCAGGTTCATATCAATTGAAATTTGATTATAAACATAAGGTGTAGGATGCTGTAAATGTTCTGCAGCCATATTATACCAGGCTGGAACTTTTGGTCTGTATAATTGGCCATGTTGATGTCTTCTGCATAATTGAACTATGCATTTGATACATTCTTGTTCATTTGCTCATCCATTCATCTAAAAGATCTTTATTGACTACTTTGTTCATGATTGGCATTATGCTAAGAGTTAAGATACAGCGGTGAGATATATTGGGCCTCTGACATATCAGGATATATGAGGCTTTTTCCTTGTCCTCCTTGGTTTTGCCACTTTGCATTGAGTTTGAGGCAAGCCAAAAATATTTACAGTAAGGTCAATTATGTAGAGATTAAAATGGACAGAGTAGGGAGAAATTATGCATTGCTAAGTCATAAAAGAGACTTTGTAGAGGCAGCTAAGACTCAATGATAGGTGAGATTTCAGAAGGTAAAATTTGTGACAGAGAGCTCCCCAGTGCTGTATGATTGTGTGTGTGTGTGTGTGTGTGTGTGCACGTGTGTGTGTGCGCATATGGACATGCATGCATTTGAATTTGAACGCTTGACGACTTGGCCTGAGGAATGGGCCAGAAAGAAAAAAAAAAATAAAGGGAAAAAAATGTGGCCCTTGAGAAATTATTGTTTTGGGGTTTGTTTTCTGTTTTGTTTTCGTTTTTGTTTTCATTTTTCCTTTTTGCCCAGGTCTGCACTTACTTTTACTTTTTGCCTATATCTGCTGAGATTAAAGACCCCTTAGGTGAGTGATTTCATCTTTGCATTCTACATTGTCTTTTGTCAGTATGTGTTCATGAGCAGGTTTCTAGAACTTACAATGGCAAACTTGTTCTAGTTGAGAGTGCAGCTGACTGGTATAATAATGCATTGTTTGGGAGACCACAATTAAAGCCATTCAGTTATTTCTGCTTTCTCCTATAACCAAAATTAACAATTAATCAGAATCTAGCTCAGTGTCTCTAAGTAAGATTATTTTAAGCACACAAGTATCTTTTAAAGCATAGAACAGAAATTAACTGAAGGTAACACTGGTGATTTTAAAGAGTTAATGTAGTAGCTAGCAAACCTCATATATTCCCTGAACTTTCAAATGATGGTGAAGTTTAATGTATTTGTTTAATTAAAAGGAATTAGTTTTACTAATATGTATGGGTCATTTGTTTTAGGAATCTTGTTAGCACTTTCTTTATTATTTAAAACTATAGTTCATTTTTATGCTCCAGTGTTCTCCCAATATTCAGGAACCTATGTGCAAAGTGAGTTGATCTGTAACAGGTACTGTAAGGGATGATGGGTGGATCTGTTACAGTCTGTATAGCTTATGGACTTAATGGAAACCTTACATGCACACGTTCAGTGCTTACCTTCCATGGGTTCTGTATGGGCGAATTTGCCTACTTAGTAAAAGTTTTTGTAAGCCCCAAATCAGTATTTGCAGTGCTTCTGTAGTCAGTCACAGACATGCGGAAAGCAATGAAAAATTCTCAGTTGCCCAACACAGACGCCCATCTGAGGTCCATCTAGGTGATGCTCTGCTGTCTTGTTTGAACTCTCATACTGTAAACAGGGGCACAGTCAGTATGGTGCCACATTTTTCACATTTTGTGTGTGTGTTTTTTATTGGTGATTGTGCTGTTTGAAATGCCCACCAAGCATAGTGCTAAAGTGTTGTCTAGTCCTAAGCATAAGAAGGCTGTGATGCACCTTACAGAGAAAATATATGTGTTAGTTAGACAAGTGTCATTTTGGTTGTAGGTTCAATGTTAACGAACCAACTACATGTATTTAAATGTGGTTTCCTTAAACGCAAACATACATAAAACGAAGCTATGTATTGATTGGTTGTTGAAAATGTTGTGTCTAGGGAGATTCAAGGGAACCTACCTTGTATTCCCCCTAGGCATAATGGTTCAGTATTCACTAGTTCAGTTTCATTGGGGACTTTATAGAACACAACTACAGTGAGTAACAAGGTTTGATGTACTTATTTTTTCTGGGGCAAAGGACCATAGTACTCATTTGATTCTCAGTGGGGCCTGTGATCCCCTCAAAGGGTCAAAACTCAAAGGAGTCCTTCTCATTCTAAAATTCTCAGACTCCTGGGCATGTGATGTAGAAAGCAGAGGTAGTATACTGGCTGAAGTGTTGAAGAAAGAGAGCAACACAGAAACCCCAAAACAAGAGACTCACATCTCCACCTTACCCTTTATACATTTATGAGTAATCTCACCATTACTGTTTACTGCCATCAGATAGAACTAGTTTGAATCCCAGTTTTCCAGATTTCTAACTTTGTGATCTTAAGCAAGAATTCTTAACCTTTGAAGTTTCGGTTTTCTTATATGTAAAGTAAATGCAATAATACCCACCTTGTAGGGTTATTTTAAAGTTTAAATTAGATGATGGGTTTAAAGAACCATGTAAAGTATCTGGGAACAGTCAAAATCATTATTGTAAATGTTATTATAGTATATACTTTACACTTGATAGATATTTGTTAATTCCTATCTTTTTCCCCTTCCAACTTGGGATTAGTATGAGATCCATTTTCTAACACCTTGATGAATTAGTGAATTCACTATGGAATTGCCTTTCCTGCAGTAACTAGTGGAGAAAGTAGGACATCGTCTCAGGGCCTCTCGTTTTCTTCCCACTCATTCCTCTGGTTTGGTTCTCTACGGTAGTGATGATGGATGCCTGGAGCTCTGTGGGCACTGATGAGGAACAGTCAGCTGTGTTTGGGTTATGAGGGGAATCACCTGCCTCCAGTTCCTGACTAGAGGAGAAGGGCTCATGCATCACAGCTCTCCCAGGTGCCTGTCTCCCTGAGAGAAGATCTGGTTGACTCCAGCAGTTCAGAGGCTCTGTGAATGACACCCAAGTGCCCTCTTCACATCTACCTCAAGGGGACTCTTAGGATTTTACTTTCCTAATTTGAAAACCTGAAACCTCATTTCTTCTCAGGAATCTCTTAGACTAACCATTTCCCTTAGCCTCTCAGAATTCCCCTGACTTATCTTAAATATGTGAAATAACATAAGTATGGTGACACATCATTGAAGAATGAGCTGTTCTACATTAATGGATTTTCCAGGTGAAATTGGCCCCTTGCTGTGTTTTGCTTTAATAATTTCATAGAAATGGTTATAAGTTGTATTAGACATTCTTTTGACTTCTTAGTTGTGTTTATATAAAGTGGGTAATTTACACTTTCCTTGATTAATCATGAATCAACTGCTGTGTTATGTTATAGGACATAGCAACTCCCTCAGAGCAGCTAACACAAATAGATGAATTGTCCACATATATTAATAATCCCAGTTTGGTTTTTTTGTGATTTTTTTTTATGTTGTTGGAGTTTTGTTACTAGGTGACATAGGTAGGTGAGTAATGCCACCATAGTTCATATTCAAGAATGAGTTATGGTATAAATAATAACTTCTGGTATTTACATACTAGCACAACCCCAATTGTTTGTATCCATATTAGTTACTAAATATATTTATATCATTTATTTATTATGATTATAAAGTATTATAGTACATTATGTAGTACATCGGATGTTTATATTTAATACGTTAATATAACACATTTGAATGGATTTAAATATACACAATACTTCCGGATGTATTTTCCCCTTTCTTCTATGAAATCTTGCTTGAGATTTCAAGCAAATTCTTCAAATTTCTCTGAAGAAACCTTGAGATGAGCCTATGAAATAGTCCTAGGATGTTTTGTGGTCCAAGATAAAACTTGTTATAGAGGAGTTTGAAAACCTAAGGTAGCCCCACATTACAACAAATTGGATGTTTCAGTCATAATTATGTCTTTTTGGAGTACAGTGTTTATGTAGCAATTCCTGTCTTGTTCCAGACCTCTGAAGTTGACTCTTAGGCACTGTGATATCCTGTGTAGTGGTCACATTATATCCAAGGGCTAATAGAATGACCTCTTTAGTCCTGGCAAAATTAATCTACTGTCTGCAACATAATCTAACTCAATTGAAAAAAAGAAAAAGAAAGAAAGAAAGAAAAGAGAAGAACCAGAATGTAAAGAAAAAAACAGTAGGCTTTTTCCTTTCCAGTGTCTCTTTTGCCCTGGGTGGAAATGACCCAATTCAGAGCCCCTGCACTTATTTATTTACTTTGGAGTGCTCGAAGGGGTGAGTGAAGCTGGGCCCTGTAGTCAGCTCTCAGTTCTCTCTATCCACAACACCCAAATTGGCGGTCTCTGCATAATCTGAAAACTACACATTCAGTAAAATAGAGACAAAGAAATGAAGTTGCTATGAAATGAAATGACTGTCACAAAAGGAGAGATCAAATGTGAGAGAAGGCACATTTAATGTAAAAAACACAACTGGGGTGCTGTTCTTTTTCAAAGCAGCCTAAGTGGAGAGTGCAAATGTAATGCATGGTAATGAAGGTGCCCAATTTTGGAAAGTGGTTTTTAAAATGCTGCAGCAGAATGCCATCTAGAGTCTCTTAGGAAAAAGCCAAATCTCATCAGGGACCTTTTCAAGCATCATTTTCTCCTTTTAAATGACTTGGCATAGCATTCTATTATTCATTATTTTTGACCGCTTGCAAAAGGAACAAAAGATCTGTTATTAGTGATTTGTCAGTTGTTGCAAGACTTAGTCTAGGTACTTACAGAGCTCTTTGCTTCATGTTTATTTTGTTGTATGAAATTGTATGATCTAAGGGATTTCATAGCCCCCTGATTCTCCACTTAGACAGTCTCTTCTCAAGTGATTAGTTTGGAAGAAATGACTGACTCCAGATACCAGCCCTCTGAGCACATTGAAATTTCTCTGAAGAAACCTTCTTTCTTCACACAGGAGATTTTGGGGATAAAGACAGCTTTTCTCTTTGATTATTTGTGTATAGATTCCTTCCTTTTATCAGGTGAAAACATAGCCTTCTAAGGGTACAATTACGAAGATCGTGTTATTAATGTGGTCATTTTCAACTACTGAGCACCTCACTGCTCACCGTTGGATGTGTTGTGTAGTTGATGCTATGGTACTACTTTTCTAAAGTCCCCAAATTTGTAGCTAGGGGTGGTAGACCTGTAGGGAAAATAGAATATGACAAATGACATGAGAGATAAAGGCTACTATGCTGTAGGGCAGAGGAGGAGGAAGAAATCTGGTTCACGAGGCAATAAGACACCAGTAGTATTCCGTGAAAGAAATGCCATGTGTAGGGGCGCCTGGGTGGCTCAGTGGGTTAAAGCCTCTGCCTTCTGCTCAGGTCATGATCCCAGGGTCCTGGGATCGAGCCCCGCGTCGGGCTCTCTGCTCTGCGGGGAACCTGCTTTCTCCCCTCACTCTGCTTGCCTCTCTGCCTACTTGTGATTTCTCTCTCTATGTCAAATAAATAAAATAATAATAATAAAAAAAAGAAATGCCATGTGTAAAGAGGATGAGTATAATGTTGACATGCAGAAATTGTAAGGGATTATAGTATGGGATTTATAGATGGCATGAAGAGTGTAAGTAGAGTAACAAAGAGAAGAGAATGTGTTTGTCCAGAAGCTTAAATATCAGAAACATCTAATGCATAGTGTCTTAAAAGGTTTTTAATCGACCTTCTTTCTAACTACACGCACTTCTGTGGTTCATGTGATGGTGACTTTTGTAGCTGGGGAGAACTGTTTGATGGCACTGTGTAGATGTAACGAATTCTTAAAAATTCCATACAGTGGCTTTCATCTGAATATACTAACAACAGTAGTATCACATCATATTTCATGGTATATCCTGGTTGTGATTATTCTTGGTCATTTGTCTGATGTATAAAAACCCCTTTGAAGCACTGAATTGTAACTGTGCTTATATATATTTACATACCATTTATAATGAAACAAAAAATTGATGCACTACATACAGAATATTTTCAGCCTGAATCAAGTCTGTTATTTTATTTTTTAAAGATCTTATTTATTTATTGGGGTGGGCAGAGGAAGTGGCAGAGGGAGAGGGAGACCCTGAAATCATGACCTGAGCTGAAGGCAGACGCTTAACTGACTGAGCCACTTAGGTTCCCCTCAAGTCTATTACTTTAAATCACGTTATTTTGGAGTTGAGATTTCTGTATCCTCAAAGCATCATTATTTCTAAGTGGATTTGAGATAAAAAGTATTCTATTGTAATATAGTAGAGGTTGAGTTGAAAAAGAAAACAACACAAGAAAAACCAGAAAGCTATCCTTTTGGGTGGTGGTAGAAAATATTTGCAGAGAAATAGAGTAGGTATGCAGGTATAAGGATAAGATTAAATTTGCAATGAAAAATAATACAGGAAAATACTTATTTCAGAAAGGAAAGTTTCTGTAAGAATGTATAGGATGTAGCATATGTTGTCTTTCAGCCATCTTTCCTCTGAACCTGAATGTTTTCAAGGCTAGTTTATAGAGTGGAATGAGTTTTATGAAGAGTTTAAACTGCTCAACATTTTTCAGGAAACAATTTGAGTTTAAGTGACCTGCTCTTCTCTTTTCTGGAGGGAAGGGAAAGAGGGAGAGTTGGAGGAACAGAGAGTTAGGTGGTCACTATTTAATATGGAGCATCCATTTTGGGCAGTTTCATGGCAGTCCCCACCATCTCTTTCCAGTCCTCTGGCTTTGAGCAAGTTACTTAAATTCTCTACAAATCTATTTCCTCATCTGAAAAATGGAGATAAAATGCTGTGTGATAATTGTGATCATGAGAAATGCATTGTGACAATCAAATGTGATCATGTAACGTGTGTAGTTCTACGTCTACTGCATGTTACCAGCCCACTGCAGGCATTTATTGCATATCTTCTATAAGCAGGGCAACTTTAACTTACGTCTCTTACTTCATCTTCCTAACAATCCTGTGACCAATACTAAGACTTTCAATTTACAGATAAAAATCTTGAAACGTAAGGGAATAAAAGTGATTCTTAACAAGTTTAAACAAACCTGAGAGTAATAGCCAGGAGTTCAATGTAGATGTGACAGTTCCAAGCCTGCAAAGCCCTCTTACATTAAATGGAATCATTCCCTCCCTCTCTCTTCTCTCCACCCCCCTTTCCTCCTCCTCGCAGTTCCACTCTCTTCAAGGTAAAGCCTTTGTTTTAAAAAGTTCATAATAAGAGCATACAAATGGAATGAAATAATATTTTCATTTCAGTAAATTGAAGTAAATGTGATGACGTCATTCTATCTCCAAATACCATCAATTCCCTTCAAAAATATATCCTGTTTTTAATTTTTTTTAAAAAAAGTATACTTAAGTAATAGATAATAATTATAAAATACAGGAAGTAGAAATAAATGTAAATTTCCTGAATGCTTAATATTCAAATACAATCACAAATAACATTTTGGTTCGTATCTTCAATTCATTGCTTTCTGTATATTACTTTTTCCTCTGATAGCAGTATTATATCACAGTTTGGTTTATAATATGCTATTTTTTTTCATTTTTTATTTTTTATAAACATATTATTTTTATCCCCAGGGGTGTGAAGTGTGTAAACCTGGCAATTCACAGACCTGTACCCCTGGGTATAATATGCTATTTTTAATTAATTATCACTCAAAAATATCTTTCCAAATTGGTTAATGTATGTCTACATAATCATTTCTATCAGCTACATAGGTAGCTGATTAAAATAACCTTTATTAGATATTGTTTCTGATTTTTTACTTTTATGAACTATAGACTTTTGCATATATACCTTTGTGTGCTTGGCCAATTACATCCTTAGGATAATTCCTTAGGAGTAAAACATTTGAGCTGGTGTTTATACACTTCTGTGTTTCTTAATATATAATACCAAATTCCCTCCCTTAAGGAAAGGAGCAATTTTCACTCCCTTCAGCAGTGTATGAAAATGTCCGTTTCCACACTCCTACACTAATGGTTATCATGCCTTTTAATCTTTGAGAGCTCCATTAGACCAAAAAAAAGTGACTTTATTGCTTTTCTTTGCATTCCTGTGTCTACCCATTCTATAAAATAATAACATTTCTAAGACTACTATCTAAACAGAATGTAAACTTCCCCTTAGGTCAATGACAATGTCTCCACATACTTAAATATTTATATTCTCCATTCTTCTGAAATAAAGTAAATCTCCAAAGAGGCATTTGAGACACTACTTGGCAGAAAATCATAGATTAACAGTATATAACCTTATTAAGAAAATCCTTGAATTTTATTTTCAAACTTCATGTTCATTGTTTTCAGAACTCATCTGCTAAGTCAACCTAGTCCTAACTGGGAATGAAAAACAGTCCTCTAGGTAGAGGTAGAATCTAGGTAGATTCTTAAAACAGAGGAAAGAAAAAGATTATGGCAGTGAAGTCTTGGCAGCAACTAACTTTTGTGTCTGGCTTAGACTTCAGCCTCATTCAGTCTTTCTCCCTCTGTGGTTAATGCCAGAGTAGCCAAAACAAAAACAAAATCCCTAAACAATATACAGTTATTGCTTTGTGTCATTCAAAATTCATATCATATTTTCCTATAAAGAAAAGGACTGGTTTAGTATTGTCTTTCATATACTCTAGACCAGTTTGCAAAATGATTATACCTCAGTGTCTGTGATGCACCATTTATACACACACATGCACATACACAAACACTCATACACATCTCACTAGTTGCTGAAAAATAATGGCATCCAGGCATCACTAAGAAGATAATGTCTTTAGGTTCTGCTAATTCCTTAAACAATCATCCTCAGTTTGGAAACTGAGCAAGTCTAAACTATGTTTGGCTCCACATGATTTTCCATTTAATTTTACCCTTATTCTGTATTATTTAAACTGTCATGTAATTTCAAATTCCATATCAAAAATGAATTTATATTTGAATCAACAGCCCTTTATTTATTAAGTAGTGGCACATACTGTTGAAAAAGACTTCCTTAAAGTAAGAAGTTTCATTTAGCTAAATGCAAGAAAAGCAAAATAGTCAACTCAAATCTGTGATTAGAGCTTGGGATTTCACATTATCTAAGAGTGTTCCTTGACTAAACCAGACACATTTTAATGATCGGTCAAACCAGGTTCCAGAGAAGGGTACTTCTCTGTTATTAAAAGGAAGCTGAATGATTAAATTACCATTGGAACATCACAGAATCCATAATAAAGTTCATTTTGTGTACTGATCATAGGGAACTTGATCTTACATTCTGTGGTGCTTTGAATCTTGTAAAGGTTGACTGTAAAGTGAAATTCATTCAACAACCTCTGGCATCATGTCCTGGGAACAAGGTTGCTAAAGTGTTTGTGAATTACCCAAAAAGAAGCAGAATATGAGTGCAATGACAGATGTTGATGATTTGTCCTTGTTTTTAATTCATAAAAAAGACACCTCTACCAAATGCCAATGTGAATGTTCAAAATGAACTTGAGGAACCGTACAATATGTTCACTGTAAAAGAATCAAGAATTATAAAACACTTAGGAGTTATGAAGGAAAAAAAATAACATAAATTTTCAGTGATGCACCAGATTCACTGAAGAATCTAAGAAAGGGGAAAATAATAAGAGCTAACGTTTGTATTGTACTTATTACGTGCCAAATACTGTTTTAAGTGCTTTTGTATGAATTAATTTTTCAGTCTCCCAAACAGCCCCAGGAGGTGGCTATTTTATTTTTTTAAGATAGTGGTAAAACAGAAGTCATACAACTAGTAAGTGGCAGAGCTGTAATTTGAATTTTCTTTTGACTCAGGATGGTACTTCCAGATGACCTGGTGACAATGGAGCACTGCCAAGTAAACCCCAAGAAAATGTACAGACTCAACGTGAAGTTTTGTTGGCTTCTGAGAAAGTGGTAAGTTTATAGATATCATCACATAATTAAATGTATCCTTAAGAACTAATGTGTTAGCTAGGCATTTGGGAAAGAAACTGCACTAGTATCTAAGGTAAGTCTACCACTAAGTCTCTGTGAATCGTGGGTCTGAACCTGTCATTTTCTGGGGCTCAGTTTCCTCATTTGTAAAGCATTAGAGCTGGGTGACATGTTCAAAAATAGATTCTATAATTCAGACAGCTAAACACATCGTGGTTTGGTGGAGAAATCTTTCTATAAAGACCCTGCAAAGAACATAATGGTAGTATTTATTCAGTGAAGGAACTTGACCAATATTTGGAGATCTGTCAACATTTTTGCCTCCTCTAAATTTTTCATCTATGAAACAGATTAAGGCAGAAAGAAAAGTGGCAATTGGGGGTTCAGGATAAGTAGAGCAAACCTTTCTTGTTTGTCTTGGGGATAAGCTTCAACACTGAGGAAGAGGGTGTTGACAGTGGCAACAGATGACATATTCCTATCTGAAATTTAGATCAAATGATTCAGTCCTTCAGAGCATTCCCAAGCAATGGCTGTTCCAGCAGCGTGAATCTGCAAACAGAGCCCAGCAGTTAATTTCAGTCAGCCGGCCAGTATTGCTGCTCCAATCTTAGATTTACAGAGTTGTTTTTGATGAAGACAATAAAAGCCTCCTTTCCCTCCTGTGTTGTGTTATGCTCTGATACTTTATCAGAGCTCACAGACAGAGTGTTGTTCTTAACCATATATAAAATGGAGCAGTCTCACAAATCATGCTTTAATATTGCACTGTGGAAACACCAAGGTTAAAAGGTAAATCTGTGGTGTAACCATATTGATTAATTGATGTAAGAAAGGTCAGGCTAATCTTCATATTGCTTGAAAGACTAGTTCTACATGGCAGGTTTGTTGAAGATAGGAATTCGTTGAAATGGTTCCTGTGTAAAAAGATAGGGGAAAAAAAAGTGTATTCTTAATTCAGAGAAAGTAGAGGAAATCTCATCAAATGATCACTTAGAGAAAGGTTAGTGAGAGGAGCCCTGATGCAAAGAAAATGGGGAAATCTCTTCAAGCACTCACTCAGAAGGTTAAAGCACTAAAACTGGGACTAGAAGGTAGAAGTTATTTAGATTTTCCTATATTTCTTTTAAAGATTTTATTTATTTATTTGAGAGAGAGAAAGTAATGAGAGAGGAAGCAGGAGTGGGGGTGAGGAGCAGAGGAAGGAGCAGAGGGAGAAGCAGACTCCCCACTGAGCAGGGATCCCTGATGTGATGTGGGTCTCAGATCCCAGGACCTGAGATCATGACCTGAACCAAAGGCAGACACTAACCTACTGAGCCATGAGGTGCCCCAGTTGCCCTGTATTGTTATTAAGCTTTGTTGGAAACACCTTCACAAATAAAACAGTCATAGAAGAAGCAAAGGCAGTGATTTTAGATAAGAGCCTTAGCCCTGTCCCAAGAAGACTAGAAAAGAGAGCTTCATACTCTTTTCCAACAAGACAGATCTATTGAAGCAGGAGGCTTGACTTCTGTGCCCCTCTGGTCCCACCCAGGGTAAAACGGACACATATATCTCCCACAATATGGCTTCCATATCTCCAGAGCATGGTGGGAAGAGGGAATTATCCCCTTCATGCAAAGATGCACAGACATGTAAAGAGCAGCTTGCTCGAACCAACTTTTGGAGCAAGAGAGATCATGGGTTTGAGAATTAAAATTTAGAAAAAAACTGAGAAAACAGAATGATACAAATACAAATGAGGAAGGACTAGGGGCTAAATCTGTAAGTGTGGAGAGTGAAAAAGAAATCTAAGGAACAGGAGGACAGGATGCTGACCCTGATTACAGCACTGTTGAGTGAAAAGAAGAGCCTGGGTCAGGAGAGGATGGACATGGGAGTGACTGTTGGAAAAATTTTCTCATTATGCTCATACCGAAATGAACCTGAATAGGCCAGGCTCTGATACAGTCATAGGCACACCCAGAAACTTCAGAGGTTACTGTAATAAAAATTTATTTTTGGCTCATGTAAAGTCCGTGTAGCTGGGTCTTGCATCCTACAGCTACAGCCTTTGGACCATGTGCTCTCACCACAGCAATGGAATGCCTTGAGGATCCTCGAGGATCCATTAGATGTTTTGAAGGACAGATCTGGAAGTAGATTACATTATCTTATATACCACTATCCTGGATGCAATCACAAAGCCACAAGAGAGAACTGAGAAATATGACTTAAAATATTACTTCTCTAGGTTTAACTTAGAACATTAGGTATTTAAGGTCTTCATGAAGAAAAATTTCCAAAGACTGCATTGTTAAATATTGGAAGGAGTTACAATGGAATATTTGGAGAACTTTATTGCTATTCTCTCTGACATAGGATAGAAGATTGGACTCATTTTTCTATAAGATCTACTCTTTATGTAATTTTATGCTTCTACAACTGTATAAGCTTTTTATTTGCAGGGAAAACATGAAAAGTAAACTAGGTATTTGGCAATATTTTCTTATCAAATTAATTTAATTATCCTTTTACTCACTAACTATGGCTACTTCCTATAATAGGTAGTAAAACTTTTATGTTAAGCACACACATACAAAAAAGGATGGAATCTGAAATTAAATATATTTTATTTACAAATTTATCCATTGTGTAGCCTAAGGTCAATCTTATTAATAATGAATGTGTGAAGACATAAATCATAATTTGACACTAATCCGTATCTAAAATATAAGATCTAACCTTAACATCATAGTCACTGGAATTCTGATAGGTCGTATGTTACACATTTTGCATTTTTGTGTTATTGGCTTCAATATATGTTAATAGATGGTAATTATATGCTTTTCATTTGGACAGCCCTTATCCAAAAACAATTTAATATTCGCACATCTAATGGGTCATGCACGGCTATTGATCATTTGGATCACAGTGCAATTTGAACTGCTGCTGGTTAAATCAGAAATTGTAATCATGGAAAAAGATAAATTACAAGGTCTCTGCAGATCAGTTTTGTTTTCAGAATAGATGTGCTCTTATACAGGAAACACCAAATAGGGGAGGTTAGGGAAGATCTGTAGTATTGTTATTAATGTGAGTTTTCTAAGAAACACATCCAGAGATCTTCTGTACCCTTACTACCATTGCATCGTGAATGTGAAATTTATAGGGAACGACATATTATTACAGTAAAGATAGTGACAAACATCCATAAATTATTTGTGAACTACAAGTCTAAGGACTAAAGGCCAAAAAAATGTTTATTTTGTAAATACACATTTTTGCTGTAGTAAATCAAATACTCTACTATTAAAGTTATAAAGTTTTTAATATATAGCAATTTTGTCTGTACTAGAGGACATCTCAGTGAAGATTAATTTGGATGAAACAAACCTATGATGACTTCAATATTAAAAGGATTTTTATCTTTGCCTTAAAAAGCTCTTTTTCAGGGCACCTGGATGGCTCAGTTCATTAAGAGTCCAACTCTCAATTTAGGCTCAGATCATGAAATCAAGCCCCGTGTTGGGCTTTGTGATGAGTGTGGAGCCTGCTTGGGATTCTCTGTATCCCTCGCCCTCTGCCCCTCCCCACCTGCTCTTGCACATGTGTACTCTCTCTTTCTCTCTCTCTTAAAAAACAAAATTCTTTTCTTTGGGTCTATAAAAGAAATACATTCTCATTTTAAAAAATTAGAAAATTTAACTGTTTCCTTTGCTGTGCAAAAGCTTTTGATCTTGATGAAATCCCAATAGTTCATTTTTGCCCTTGCTTCTCTTGCCTTTGGCAATGTTCCTAGGAAGATGTTGCTGCGGCTGAGGTCGAAGAGGCTGCTGCCTGTGTTCTCCTCAAGGATTTTGATGGATTAATTCACACATTGAGGTCCTTCATTCATTTTGAGTCTATTTTCGTGTGTGGTGTAAGGAAATGGTCCAATTTCTTTTTTCTGCATGTGGCGGTCCAATTTTCCCAGCACCATTTATTGAAGAGGCTGTCTTTTTTCCACTGGACATTCTTTCCTGCTTTGTCGAAGATTAGTTGACCATAGAGTTGAGGATCTATTTCTGGGCTCTCTATTCTGTTCCGTTGATCTATGTGTTTGTTTTTGTGCCAGTACCATACTGTCTTGATGATGACAGCTTTTGTAATAGAGCTTGAAGTCCGGAATTGTGATGCCACCAACTTTGGCTTTATTTTTCTTTTCTTTTTTTTTTTTTTTTGTATTCATGCATTTATTTCTTTTAGTCAATGAAAATTTTTTTTTCCACTATTTTTTTTTTAATTTCAAAACACAGTATTATACTTCAACAGTACCTTCATGCCTTCATTTTTTAATTTTTTTTAATCTTAATTTTTTATTTTTTATAAACATATATTTTTA
>NC_081559.1:47437976-47564575 GCF_022355385.1 Mustela nigripes
TTATGCTAAGTGAAATAAATCAAGCAGATAAAGACAGTTATCATATGTTTTCACTCATATGTGGAATATAAGGAATAGTGCAGAGAACCATAGGGAGGGGAGGGAAAACTGAGTGCGAAGAAATCAGAGAGGAAGTCAAACCATGAGAGACTCTAGACTCTGGGAAACAAACTGAGGGTTACAGAAGGGATGGGGGTGGAGGGATGGGGTAACTGGGTGATGGGTATTAAGGAGGGCACATATTGTGATGAGCACTGAGTGTTATACACAACTAATGAATCATTGAACACTCCATCAAAAACTAATGATGTACTATATGCTGGCTAATTGAGCATAGTAATAATAATAAAAAAAACTACAGAAATTTGAGCCATAATAATTATTTGTTCTTTTAAGCTCCTAAATTTAGAGTTGTTTGGTTTGTAGCCATAGATACCTAGAACAAGTAACTGTTATGAAAAATCCTCCCCCTCAGCCTTCTTACAATGAAAATTGTCTTTAACAGGATAAATATACATAAGTTAAACAGAGATGCCCAAATCATTAAGAGATTATTGGATGCCAGCTCTGAAATGACACTATTTTCTAAAATACCCAGAATGCCACTGTGTAGCCCACTCAAAGTGGGGTCACGTGGACATTGGGTGATAAATGGGGGGGCTGGCTCAAGTCCACTTAACAGTGGGCCCAGTGAGTCTGAAATTACTCCATAGATATTTTCTTGAGTTTCTTTTGTATAGAGGTCAATGATGTATTATTTAAAGTTTGTAAGCCAAATAATAGATGTAAGTATATAATGCTATAAAAATGTATTACTTGAAGGTATAAAGAATATAATAATATAACCAAGATCAAAGAGAAGAGGGGACAGTTACCAATTAGTAGAATGATAGGGATTTCTTCATCATTTGTAGTAGTAAGCAACTATTATTAGAGAACTATATTAAGTTAGTTATATGTTATTAGATTAAAATTAAAAGCTAATACTCGTGTAGTGCTTACCTGGTTCTGCTGTAAGTGGTTTAATCTTCATAGTGATCCTTTGATGTAGGTATTATTACTTATCCTGTTTAATAGATGAGGAAACTGAATCAGACAAAGGTTAAATGTAACTAGCCCAAAGTCACAGAACAAGGATACAAATAGTTACAATGGTAGCCATTACAAGAAACGAAAAACAGACAACAAATTTGGTTGGCAGTCATGGTCTGCAGACTTTACTCTCTTCTTTTCCTGATAATTTGGAGTTGACATCCCAGGCACACAGCACAGAATCTTGTTCATATCTTATGGGAGGGCATGTTTCTGTGTTCATTTTCAGGCTGCCCTGTGTTGTGGGTGGGGAAAGACTTTGGGCTGAGGAGTGGGAGTCCTTATAGCCATTTTGGGAGAGAAGACCGAAGTAATAGCTCCTTTGATGTGTGAGTCAAAAAAAAAAAAAAAAAAAAAAAACCAAACCAAAAACAAAAAACAAACAAACAAAACAAAACCAAAGCTGTAGTAACATTGAATGATGTTGAGTTTGTGCCCCCACCTTCACTGCTGTTCTGTCTACAGAAGAATTTTTCCCCCTTTGCTCTCAGAGTCTGAGAAAGCTTTATAGTCACAGAGAAGTAAACTCTTCGCTCCATATCCCTGACATTAAAATAGTAAAAATATACTCAGGTGCTAATCCTGGGGTTGATCTTTTAAATGTCTCTCTAGTTGAAGTAAGAAGGATATTAATCCTGGGGAACATGTCATGGGTAACAAAACATTCTTGGCTTTGTAGATCACAAGTGAGTTGGTACCAATTATGGCTCCCCTCCCCCCCCCAATAGCATTCAATGTAGCGAAAGCCAGAAACTTACCAACTCAGTATGCTATTTCAACACATTCAGTTATCCAGTAGACTTAATTTCAAGTTCATTTCTGCATGGATCATTTACAGTGTAAATTTTTGTGTTTGCATGGTGACTGTTTTTTTTTTGTTTGTTTTTGTTTTGTTTCTTTTGCATCGCAGTTACTGGTCACAAAGTGAGTTAATAAATTTTGTCACTTAATTGTTACTATACTTCTCGCTCTCTCTCTTTTCTTCCTAAAGCAATGTCTGTTTTTTGTCATCAGTTGCTGGACTAGATCAGGTCCTTCACTTTGATTTTTTTTAACTTTAATTTTTTTAAAGTTCTTTGTGCATACAGCTGCTTTGGCAAGTCAGAAATCAAACTGACAGCCCATTGGAAAGACATACACTGTCATAAGTCTAAAGAGGCACAGAGTAGCAGTTCCCAAGTTCCAGGGCAAGGCTTACCTCTCAGTCTTCTTTGGCTGGCTAGGTTCTTGGTTGTTGCAGGGTGCCAATACTAGACAGCAGAGGCCCAAAGTATCTAATACAAGGCTCAGTGAGGTAATTAAGACTGAAAGAATGTTTGCTTATCCCACAGACTTCTCTGCAATAGGCAACCAAATTCAATATATCCTGAGAGAACCCGGGCATGACACTTTCTGCTTTCTCCCAGTTGATTTCTCAAACTTTCATTATTATTATTTTATTTTTGCTATAAGCCACTCTGGATTAGTGATCTGAAGAGTGGCATGGAAGTCATTTTTCTTCTCTTATGTTATAACTGATCATGGCTCATCACCTTGAAATTCAACTTGGCTGATGAAATTAGAGTTCTGTTGGGTATGCTATTGGGTATCACAAACACAGCTGCTGACCTTCAGAATGGTGAGGGGAGGTGTGGCATCAGCCTGGCAATTAGCTGTCTATACAGAAAGGTACTGTATAGACTTGTCCTTGCCTTAACCTGGAACTCTTGGCAGCAGTTTGTTCAATAGCTCTTTTCTTTACTTCTTCCTTGCCACATTAAGTTCATTTGGTTTAGCAGTCTGATAGTCTTGGCTACCAGGAAAGTCTGAGCCCCATCCAAATCCCAGGGAGTGAATCTTGTTAAGTCTGTTTCTGCCATGATGAGTCTGTGGACCTTGACAGTGATTAGTTTAGGAGGGGAATACGTGATATAATTGTGGCCGATTGGTATACCTCCATTGGAAGGGGCTGGAGAGAAAGATGTTTTGATCTTTAGAAAAGATACAGGAAAAAGTTCAGTTGCTTTTCTTTCTCTTTAAATCTGGGTGAGGAGATGATGCTGGATCTTCTGCATCTGTCCTATAATTACAAGAGAGGCTAGTTAAAGGACTAGGCAGCATGTTGAAGATAAAGGAGTAGACAAAGAGAAAGAAGCTGATACCTTGAGGTATCACTGAAGAGCCAAATTAAACAGGTCCTTAGCTGTTCTTCTTCCCAGCTTCTTGAAATATCAGATTATAAATTCCCTGATTTTCAAAACGGCTTTTAGCTGGGGTCTTTTTATCTTTTAGGTAAAAATAATACCGTATTATTGTAGATAAAGTATTTATTCCATTCCTAGAATCAAATCAGAAACCTACATATGGAATTACTCGTCCGTTTTCTTGCTGTTTAACCCATTGGACAGTGGTCTAGATGTCCAGTGGTCTAGAATCTAGTTGTGGATTCCTTCAGTAAATGGCTGTTGGGCCTTTACTATGAGCCAAACACTGAAGATGGCACCATGAACCAAATCAGTATTGTTCCTCCTTTCATGTAATTTATAATCTAGCAGGAAGCAGATATGCTGAACATATGTAGTTGGAGTAAAATACCCTTGGATTTGATGATGATTTTACCTGCAGCATCAGCATCTATCTTTTCAGAATGTGCTTAGTCAAGGTGCTAACAGCACAGCTGGAGGCCATGAAGTCTGGTCTCACTGTGATCAGATTGCTGTGGTTGCTGGACTTTGAACAAAGGGTAATAAGAAGAGACTGGCCCACAGGCACTCAGGTCTCTACATTTTCTCCTGGCCATTTTAATGAGTTACTGTACTTCCCCTCATGTTCTGCTTTTGCCTTTTGGATTTGTTCATTGGTAGTAGGAAAATTAAAATTAGAATTTATTAATAAAAACACATAAATGCAGTTTCTAGCAAGCAATATATAAATACAAGGATATTTACCTCTAGTTATTCTTAGTGCATTTAGGATAGACTGAGCCAGATTTTGAGGAGGTAGGATCTTTCATTAGTCAAGTTTTCTTTCTGAAATTTTCCCACTCATGGCCTCTTTTCTTTCACTCTGCAAATATTTTTGAGTCCTTGCTATGCCCCAGGGAAACAATGAATAAACCAGGGTGCAAACACAAGGGCCTCCATTTCATTCTTGAAGAGATCTATTATGAGTGAAGAATCCAGGCTTTGGGAGGCAGACAGCAGGTCTTGAAATTGTGAGGCCTTGAGGAAGTTGAGAGATGTGTTTGACTTCAGACTCTGTAAACAAAATAGTCAATAATTATAGTACTTGTGACATAAGCATTTATGGGGATTAAATGAGATAATGCAGGTAAAGCATTTAGCTAAGTGTCTGGCACATGGTATTGCTCAGTAAATGGTAAACCACCCTCAGAGATCAGGCATGTGCATTAGCAGCTATGACACAAGCTAGAGAGCAGTAAGCCCAGAAGATCTAGAGGAAGAAAGCTGCATGAATTTAGAGGAAGGAATCTCTGGGAAGATGATTGGGAGCCACTTAAAGGGGGAGGTGCCATTTGACCTGAGTTTTCTCAGCTTTGACTTGAAACTTGGCTTCTTTTTCTGTTTTAGTTAACCATCAGTTAGCGCCAGTACTCTCTTTTCAGAGGTAGACTCCATCTTGATGAGGGCTGGTAGCTTTCCTTTATCCCCTGAAAGCACCACTGATCCAAGCAGTCAACTCCTTGAAAGCAGGCTCGATCACTGAGCAGAGATGAGAATGAGATAGGGCAGTCTATCCCTACTGCTAGAAAAATGTCACATATTCTTCACATAGATTGCTGTGCTGATAGGAGATCAAAAATCCTGTAATTTAGAAGAGGCTTGTGACATTGAACAGACATTTTTGTTTCCCAGATGTTAATTCACTGATATTTAAAAAGAGACGTTGGGTTATGCAATAAATGGGGGAGATCATATGGCAAGGGCTAGATGGGCTATAGGACATACATACTCAGCACAGTGCTTTGAACAGAGGGGACACTCAAAAGCATCATTTAAACATTTATAATCACAGCTCCTGTAATTTTTATTCTACTAGTTTGCTATTGCTTCCATTGGAGGGCTGATAGGACTGGACGGGGACCACAAGGTAATCCTTGGTAATCCCCCTACTTCAAGGTCTGTGCCCTTAATGACATGCACAATGCCTCTTTGCCACATATTCATGGGTTCTGCGTGATTAGGGAGTAGATATTTGGGGGGGAGACATTATTCTGCCTTTCGCACTCATCTTTTCACATTCAGGAAAGCATGTTATGAACACATCTTTTAATTTTTTATCTTGGAGTTCCCATTCTCTTCTTGATTTTCTATCCCCAACACACCCAATATTTCCATGGAAGTTTGTTACCATGCGACAATCTTCAAAACATCCTCTGTCTTCATGTATGAATACCTTTCCTTCTCTATTTCAATTTTTCCTCTCTTCTCCCTTCAAACCAATGATTTTTGCATGTACCCAGTCTGTTACTACAGCTATCATTCTCCAATCTGTTATATTTAGCTTTTGTCCCTACTTTTCTGTGAATTTTCTCTTTTTATCAGTGTACAGCTTCTGCATCCTGGGTTCTTAGAATTGTTATTTTAAGACTTTAGAGAACTGGATTAAGAGAAAGAAGAGAATGCAATAATTTGAGAAACTTTATGCTTTCTAGCAGTATATTTTCTTATTTTATTTTCATTATAATTTTTATTAGATTTTAAATTACAAAATTAGTGCATACTCATTCTAACAATTGATGTAATATTAAGTGAAAAATAATGGCTACTTCCCCAGCTAATTGCATACCTAGTTAAGGAAAGTTCACAATTTATGTATCCTGTGTAACTTTTTATTCCTTTCTCTATGCTCATATAATGATATGCAAATACACAAAGCCTTTTCATTTTCATTTGCTATCGAGGGTTGAATGGTTACCTCCAAAATTCTTATGTTGAAGTCCTAACCTCAATAACTCAGAATGTGACCTATTTGGAAATAGAGTCATTGCAGATGTAATTAGTTAAGAGGAGATCAGTAGGGTGGTGTCTAATAGGCTGGAGTCTTTATAAAAAGCAGAAATTGGAGCACAGAGACATGTACACAGGGAGAATGCTGTATGAAGAGGAAGGCAGAGATTAGGATGATGCTTTAATAAGCCAAGAAATACCAAAGATGGCAGCAAATACCCAGAAGCTAGGCAAGAGTCATGGAACAGATTCTCTCACAGCTCTCAGAAGGCATCAAACCTGCCACCACCTTGGTCCTAGACTTCCAGTCTCTAGAACTAGGAGACAATAAATTTCTGTTGTTTAAGTCACTCAGTTTGTGATATTTTGTTACAAGAACCCTAGTGGACTAAAACATCTGCTTCACAAATGTAGGATCATATTGTACAGATTATCTTATGACATGCATTTTCTGCTTAACATGTCAAGAACATCTCTCTAGGTAGTGTATTTTAGACAAGAGTATTTTCATGCTGTGGATAGCATGTGGAGTGTAAAACTGGAGCTGCTCAAGGCCCCTTTCTTCCAGTCAGGACTGGGTCTGGGAAATGGTAGAAGTCACATAATAGCCCCAGTTATAAGGAATGGACCAACGTGGCTGCTGGCATGGCCGGCAGGAACTCAGAGTAGCCCCTTAGAGTTTTGTGCATGCAGTTCTTCATGCACGAGCACAGAACAGAATTTATCACTTAATGAGGAAAAACAAAACAAAAACCTTTACACAGCATGTGTATGTGTTATAACAGAACATAAGCACTGGCTGAGCTGGTAGGTCCCTATTATATTTTTAAGGAAAAACAAAATCAAACAAATAACTAAACACATGTGAAGACTTTAGTAGCTTTGATATTCTAGGAATTCCCCTGACTTTTGACTACTTCAAGTAAACCCAGCCCATGATGGTGAGAATGCAATGGCCAGAAGGAGAAGGTGCAATAAACAGTCTCTTCAGCAGAGAGATTTGTGACTTGGGGGTACTAAAACCTGATCCAAGTGGCTGAGGCATTTATACTTATGAATATTTTCAGGGTAGATGTGAGTGTGCAGGGATTAGAGATGGGGGCTATGGTGTACTCCCAGGGGCAGTGGTAATATCTGTGTATAGTTTCTACTAACCATAATTTCCATGGTGTCTAAATAATGATCAAATTTTGAATGAAATCTAAGCCACAGTATGTAGAACACTATATACTGTGCATTTATATGCATTCTAGGTCCAGCCTCCCAGAACTTTTAAGGGTTCATACAACAAGTTACATGCCAGGAATTCTCTACATATTCACGCCATTCTTGGAGTGATTTATCCGTGGAACGAAGCAGCAATGGAAAACTAGGCAGATACTGCTTCCTTTTAAGGTCACTGGTGCAAAGCACAGTACACTGTGTGTGAAGATTGAAATAGGAAGGTTTATTTAGGGAGGAAACATTATGGTTATTTTGCTAGTCTATCAGGGAATGTTTTGTTTTGCCCAAAATGGTAGGAATTTGGTTCTATTGAATTATCAGCAAAATAGGAGTATATCTAAGAATATTCTCAATGTGAGTTACATTCTTAAGTTTACTCTTCAATTATTTAGACATTTATGCTGACTCTACATCCTTTCCAGCTTTAAGTTTATTTTATCTTTTAGATTTTCCTTATTCTGAGTATAGCTTTAGACCATAATAATCACTTCCTGAATAGAACAGGCCCGTTACTGGTCAATATTTTATTTAATATATTTAAGAATCTCTTCTAAATAGTAGTATGTATCTCCTGTGATGATATATACTTGGCTACATGACCAGAATAAAATGAAATTAGGTGATTATATTTAATTATATCAAGCTATAGGTTCAAAATAAAACGGAAGGTGATAATTTTATTTCTCTTTTTTATTTCTTCAGGGTATTGTATGTAGGAGATAATTTATTAAATGCAGGCATTTAAAATAAAAATGTAAACAAATATAAATATAAAAATATACACACATATATAGTTTTCTGTAAGGAAAGGGAGAAGGGTGATTGCCTCAAGAGGAGAACAGTGCCAAGAAGTTAAGGGAACATGAATTTGTCTGTGCCTGAGCCAAACTCCATCTTTTTCTGGTCTAAAGGTTTTCAAAACCTAGGTTTATATTAATTTTCTTTCATCAATGACTTATAACAATGGGAAACGAGGTAAGGAATAATTTGTTCAGTGTTAGAGTAATCTTTATTTTGTTTCCAAAATTATAAAACTGTATAATTTTTATTTCTTAGCTCACTTAACCCATGGAGATTTTATTTCATGAACAGCTTTAAGGAAATTTTAAGAAAGGTTTTAGAGTAAATACAGCATCCAAATAAATAAGAGCTTTCCCTTCTTATATCTATGTGTGTTAGTTAATATAGGCTAATGGCTGTAACAAATAGCCCCAGTGTTTAAATGATTTAATATAGTAGAGGCTCATATTTCTTTTGTTTCATAGTCAGTGTAGGTCAACATAAGGCTTTGCTCCACATCATCACTTGGGGACCCAGGCTCATTCCCTTATATGGTTCTACTATCTTGTTCTTTTCTTCTTTCAGTTGTACATATGGCAAAGTGAGAGAACATGGAGGAGGCACATCTCTATCTCTAACTACATTGCCCCAGAGGTGATGAGTATCACTTTTACTTCTATTTCATTGGCGAGAACTCAGTTCATTGATTCTGTCTAACCACAAAGGTGGCTGGAAAATTTAGTCTGGCAGTGGGGTCAAAATAAGAGATCTCTGTGCCACAATGTGCAATAATTTTCAAATGAATGTGAAGAAATAAAATGGATTTAATGCTGAAAACAATATAAAATATATTTAATATTTGGATTCTTAGAGTTCTTATTGTTATGAACACCAAGTCTGTTTATACCATAGATTCTTTCATTTATTTATTCAACAGATATTTATGGAATGCCCACTGTGTGCCATTTTGCTAGTTATTGGTTTACAGTGGTGAGCCAGATAACCATAGTTCCTGCATTCATCAAGTTAACAGTTCAGTGGTAAAGACATACTAATTAATCATGATGTATTAGTGGATGATTGCCATTCCCTAAGGGCATGGGGTATTGTTTTTTTCAGAGTTGGGTTTTAGCAAATTTCATCATTTTATACTCTTTTTATGTGTTTATACCCTTGTACCTGTTTTTTTTTTTTTTTAAGATTTTATTTATTTATTTGACAGAGATTGCAAGTAGGCAGAGAGGCAGGCAGAGAGAGAGAAGGGGAAACATACTCCCTGCTGAGCAGAGAGCCCGATGTGGGGCTTGACCCCATGACCCTGGGATCATGACCCGAGCTGAAGGCAGAGGCTTTAACCCACTGAGCCACCCAGACACCCACCTTTTACATGTTTTTAAATGAAAGTTCTTTTATTCCATTCTTTTTATACTCCTACCAGGAAGATGTAAAAAAATGTTCCTAGCTAGCAATTTGGGTCTCTCCTCTTAAAAAAGTACCTTCATGGTGAATAACTTACACCACTGGGGAAGCCTAATAGATCTTCTGGCAGAGACATGGTGAGAATAAAGCCATCTGGGAATGGACAGGTTGGCCTCTCACACAGACAGCTCTCATAAACCTCATGTGGCCGGATCTTCCCTGGATACACCTAGCCACAAACTCTTTAGGTTAGATCTTCTCAGGGAATGCCCCAGCATGAGAAGGGATTCAAGGGCATTTTTTTCCCCACAGCCTGTAACTGTGGTATATGATTTTATTGTCAGCACATGAAAGACTATATATCAGGCCAGTTACATACAAAAGTTTGGGAGTATCCTAGTGATTCAAGTTATCTGGTGACTTTGGTTTTTGGAGACACACAGCTATGAGAAGACATCTCTATGGAATTATGTCATAAGGAAAAGATCGCCATTTCTCATAGACTCTGGCTCCGTGGAGCTGGGAATGGAAGGTGAGGGTGGAGGCAACTGTCATCTTGAGTTCAAAATTAATCCAAGACCTACAGGTCTCATTTGATGCTACTTGATCTCCCTAGAGGTCTTAGCAGCCTTGGGGGCAAAACTGAAATTTATGGAGATTGCTAGAGGATATTCTCCCCAAGACTGGTGAAAATCTATAGAATCCTTTAAGGTAGAAAATAATTCCAAGGGACTTTGGTGTCTTCTCTCTCTCTCTCTCTCTCCCTTCCTCCCTGTACAATTGTAACCACCTTGAAATTTAAAAATCTTGACTATTTCTTGAATATTAAGAATTCAGTAACCCCAAATTTAGCTGATGTTCATAGCTAACACCGAGTTTAAGCAAAATAACCAAACCTTAAGGGGAATAAAGGCCTCTGCACAAATGACCTCAGAATGGTTGCTGATTTCCCTTTTTTCCAGAAGAGAAACCAGAAGTGATTGAAACTATTGTCAAACTATTAACATTTCATCATGATCTTTGTCTTCCCTGACATGGGAAATATCATTTATGAAAAGATACCAGTCTCTAAGAAATGAATAGACTGCGAAATATTAAAGGTGGTAAGACTATGTCTGATATTAATGTATCTTTTTGAGATGATGTATCTTTTTGAGATACATCTCATTGCAAGAGAAATAATTTCTTTCTGTTGCTTCTAGAGCTGCAGCTCACTTTTATAATACTTATGGATACATACACATACACACACACTATATTTATTTAAGTGGTGGAAATTGAAAACTCAGTACCTGGGGTATTTGAAAGATGTTTCTAGTGAAAAATTTAAATGCCTTAGATATTTCTTAGGTATTTTAGGGAAAATCAATCACGTGATAAAGTGTTTCATACTGTAATAGTATAATGGTTGTCAACTTGAAACTACTTCTGTCAGAAATTAAATGATAAAACTTTTCCATTGGAATTTTTCTGTTGCCACAAGGCATTTCCCATTTTCTATTTGTGAAGAGAGCTCTTTTTGAAATCTAAAGATAAATTCAGAGTAAAGCCCTTCTGAGAATGAACAGACTAAATGCTATTTGGGATAAATATAGTTGTTAAAACTTGTTTGAACTCTTATTCAAACATTAAATATTAAAACGTATATTTGCCCAATAATTCTGGACTCCTGAAATTGTGAGTTTTACCTAGACAGTATAGACCATCATCATCATCAACTGGCCAATAAAAGAGAAAAAAATAAAGGAGGGCTTGTTATTTTTTGTGTTCTTAATGTTTTCTTTAGGAAAATTGACTCCTCTTTCGCTTCTTGAATGGTTTCTCATTTTTGGAGGCACTCATATTATTTTAAGCTTATTTACAAATTTTTTTTACTTAGATAGCTTTTAGGAGGTTTTTTGTTTTAATTATTCTTATTAGATGAGTATTTTCTGTGCCTCTTTAGAAGATAATTCATAGAGAAAGAATTCTGATATATTCTGTGTATTCTATGTATTCTATGTGTATTCCTATGTATTCTATGTAGTGTATGTATATGTGTGTGTATTTCATGTGTGGGTAATTTTCAGGGGTTAAAACCTAGAAGTGGAAAATTTAACTTTTATTTATTAATGTTTAATATGTGCCAGGTAGATAACTAAATCTTCTGAATTATTAACTTTTCTATGTAAGTTAAAAGTGTTTATCAAAGATTATAGAACTTTACGCCTCTTTGTTCTCTCTCTCCCCAGTCTCATCCTAACCCCCCTCGGATTTTCCATTTACTCTTTCTTTTCTTTCAATTTTCCCACTTTTATAAGGCTTTTAAAGTCCCATTTATTTATAGTCCACACCCTTGCAGCACAACAAAATTTTTACTCATATATGTCCCTTCCCACTATAGAACTTTTCTTGTTACAAAGGGAGAAGTTGGATCCGTTTCTTTTATAAACTCAAGATGGTGGGGGGTTTTTTTGTTTGTTTGTTTTTTTGTTTTTTGGTGCATTCTTTACCCAGGGTGTGTTTTCCCTAGAATTCTGCTTTGTGGCTGCTTGGCCTACCACAATGCTCACTTATGCTGCCTCCACACATCTCTGAGCAACTAAATCCTTTTAGCAGTGTTGAAATAGACTAAGACCTTTTACTTTTGTACCGCAGGGGTGAGTTCCAGGGAGAGGAAGTGTTTCCCAGAGCATATTTGAGTCTGCATTTCATTTCCTTTAGAGTGATGTCAGCAAACAATACCAAGTGTGAAAAAGACATTTTGGGTTGTCTTTACAGGGCCCTTGGATGCACTTACTGTTTTAGAGGTCTGAGCTTAACTATTGTTAAAATCTTTTGATTAGCACACAGAGGCCATGCCACGTTAGGCCTGCCCTAGTGCTGGTCTATAAAGAGCTGACCGAGAGCTTGAAATGCTCCCTCTGTGACGCCTGTGGTATGCTTTAACACTTCAGCTTTCATGCTTCACATGCACACTGTTCTTGGTAAGTTTTCAGGACTTCTCATACAGTGCATTATAGTTTGCATTTTAATTATGATCACTACCTTTTTTGACCACTTAGGTTATTTTTGATCCTCTTAATCCTGCAAGGTGGATAGTACATAACATGGAGAGGTTGTATTGTCTAGTGGTAAGGGTATAGGGAGATAAATGATTTGGCCACTAGCCAACTCTGTACTTTTTGGTAATTACAAACCCCTTCTAGATCTTAGTTGCCTCACTTGCAAAATGAGTACAATAGCAATACTTAGAGGATGGTTGTGAAATACAGATGAGAGAATATATATATGAATGTCTGGTGAGTAATTTAATAAATATTAGTTATCCTTCTCATCATCCATGATTATAGAATTTGAAAGCAGAGCACCTGGGATTCAAAACTAGACTTAATTTTAAAGTTTATGAATAATTATGTTTTAAAACAAAGATAACAGATAATTAGGGCTCACATTTATATTGAGTTCTAAAAATACTTGTTGGGTACTGTTCTAAGCACTTTTACATATTAACTGCCTCTCTCCTCTCCCCCCCGCTGCCCCGTGTACAAGTCATCCTTTATTGGGTGTTAATTCTCAATTAGGATATGAAAGGATTCAAGGGCGCCAGGAAAAGGCCATGGTCAGAAACACAGAATGTGCCTCCAAAGTGGACCCACTTCAGTGGTACTTGTGTAGCCCCTCATGTCTGAGTTCCCTATAACTAGCTGTAGCTGCTAGCACCATAGAAGTCCCAGCAATGTCCCCTTTCTTCACACTGACATAATTGTTGTAACACAGGTAGTAACCTCTCTGAAACAGTTCAGCAGTGCCTTTAGGGGTGAAATCCTGCATCGGTATCCATCTTGGCAACTCTCCTACTTTGACATCCAGGAGCTGCTTCTTTTGCCTGGTAAGGATGATGCCATCTTGGAGCCCTGAGTGTCCCATATTAACTTCTCTTATAGTCGTGTCAATCCTACCCGTGCTATTATTACCATCTTCCATATTTGAAGATAGAGAAACTGAGGGCCAGAGAGGTTAAGATGCCTGGTGATAATAGTGAACCCACTGTCTGTGGGTTCTTAGTCTCTATGAAGTGCTATCACTTACTGTGTACCCCTTCTCTGAAAGTTCTTCCCATTCTGTGTTCTGACTCTTTATTTTTTGGAAGCTTCTCCTAAGTATTTTTGGCTTCAATCCAGTATAGTGAAGGTTCCAGTGTGAGAATCTAAGCCAAATAAGCAAAGCTGGTGGGGAGGGTGTGCCAGGGTCTTCTCATCAAACAGAAAGAACTCATCCTCCTCTTGAAAGGAATGTTGGGGAATTCATGGAAAATTCATGGAGCAAACATGGTTTGCTCCAAAGTTGATGACCATCAGGGAAGGACAATTTTGAATACAGTTGTACAAGGGTCAGGTAACCAGAGTACTCTCTGACCTAGTTTCAGAGCTAATGCCTAATTGGGAAGTAGGAGCCATAAAAAACAATAATTATCATTTATTATGGTTCCATATTAATTATTTATGACAGTTATTTTAAGTAGGTATTATGTTTAACTAGGTATTATGTTTATGATGAGAAGTCTGAAGCACAGAGAAAATATGTGCTTGTTACCATCGCAGAGCTAGTAATAATGAAGTGAAGGTGTAAACCTCACCACATTCACTCTAGGGCTGACTCCACTTCTCTGGATGTGATCTCGGTCCAGTGAAGCTACACAGACCATGGCAGCTGGCCCTGCAGCAGCCACATGTCGAAGGGATGCTGCTTTTTTAAGCAGCAGCCCAGGGAATTTTCTGAAGAGCCAGGACTTGACCTGGAAGTGGGGAAGTTTTGCACACTCTGAGGTTTTATTGGTGAGAGGAGAAACTGGATAGATACAGTAATTTCATTATTCCTCTTCTGTCCCAAAGAAGAAATGATGGAGTCAGAATCTCTGAGTGGATGGGTCACACACTTGTTTCTCTGAGTGGCTGAGGAGGCCATGGCATCAGTAAATGAAGCACTCTGGGGAATGCATTTTCTGTAATTTGTTCTAATTTGAGTGAGTACAATTTTCTGAGGGTAGAAAAGCCATAACAGAATTTCTGCTATCCTTTGTAAATGGTAAATGGTAATAATTCCATCATGGGCTGGAAGAGCATGTTCTTTTCTCAGGACTTCATTCTGACTGAGTGAGGGCACTACTTAATTATTAAGATAATGTCAGACCAATAAGTCAGCCAGCCCTAGCATGGCCATTAATAATTCTATCAGAAAAACTTGAAATCATTTGCTCTTTGTGATTTCACATCAAATAAACCTTTACCCACCAGGTGTTTTAAATAATACAGTTTAGCTCCAGGACCTACATACAATGTTTTCTTTATGCTAAATTAGTTTGCTTAAGAAAGATCTCCAAGACAGGTAAAGCGAAAAGCATTGCTGCTAAGAATCAAGCTAACACAACCATTTAAAACCCAATAAAAGTGTATTTGGCTAAGAGAGTGAATGGGATCTCATTATTCTAGTGAAAGTTCACATTTTATTTCATTTAGCTTCATCTTTGTGTGAGTCATAAATAAGAAGTGCCAGGTAATAAATACACTGTACAAAATACATTTTAATAATCCTAAAGGGTTTCATTACTCTGGCTATAATCTGGAAATGTAAATTATGGCTGATACAATAGCCTTCATTTATTTTTTATTTATTTATTTATTTATTTTTTGCTGCTGTAAATGCTATAGGATTATGCTGTTTATGGAATAAATTAATTTGGTGTGGTCAAATGGAATTTCCTTGCTTTTAAGTATCTAGAAGATAACATAGGAATCTTCAAGAAATATATCATGATATATAATATTGTATGGTTTTTAATTTTTCTTGAAAATGAAAACCATCCCTATTTCAAGGTAATAAATTAGAAAGTTACCCAAGAGAAACCAAACAGCTGTTTTCAATAATGCAGGTAGATTCCAGTCATGGGAAAATCTCTGTGACTGCCCAAGATGTTGGAAAAGTCTTGTGCATGGAACAAGCCTTGGGACTAGCAGAAAAATCCCATATATAATCTGGGCCCAGTCCATTTTTTTGTTTTGTTTTGTTTTGTTTTCTGTTCTCAGTATTTACCTTCCATTTCAGTGAGTCTAGAATTTCATATGGTTAGTGCTCCAGGAATAAACTATACTCCCATGTATTTTTATTAATACCTTACTGTAGATTTGGAATGCTCTTTCTAAAACTCCATGTAGCCATACCCACCTTCAAGTCCTAGATCAGAGGTCACCTTTTCCAAGCATCATTTTACCTCAATGATTGGCCCCTTCTTTGAAAGTTCTTCCTAAATGGTTTGTTTACATTCACATGTAACAGATACTATGTAAATCTTTTACTCCTACCTCACACAATTCTTATCTTTCAGACTGTAATTTCTCTGAGGACAAGGATTTGTCTTAAACTTTTATGTGTTTCCCAAATTGCTCAGTACAGTGCTTTATATGCATCTGGGATTCAATGAATATTTGAATAATTGAACACTGAATAAAATGGACAGGCTTCTAACAAACTGGTTTAGTCTAGCAGATCATTTGTTTACACCTGAGCAGCTTCTGGTTTTGCTACTGTAAATGTCCTAGGATTATGCCAGCTATTAATGGACTAAATTGATATGGGAAATAGGTTGCTGTGCGTTTGAGAGAATATCATATAGTATTCTTGGAATTGCTTACTAATGGCTGTGCCTTATATTTTCAGTGTATATTTCACTCCTTTTCTAAAAGGATTATATATGTGTGTTTGTGGATGGCTTTTTTTAAATGCCCAGGGAATATTAGTAACTTTTATTATTCCTTATCTCATTCCACAGTATTCTGCTTCAACCTGAGAGGACTAGAGCCTAGTTTTGCCTCTCCATTGGAAAAGGGTGGAGATTGTTATAAATACAAAAAGCTATATCCATGCATCATGGTAGTCAGTGCTTTTTCCAGTGATGCTCTTCTTTTCTGTTAGAATGCTATTCATGATCCACCTTGATCCAAGTCCACCATTTTATTTATGAAACAGCTCAACAGTTACTTCTGCCTAATTGCCTTGCCTGACCAATTCCAATTCAGTCTGATTACCCACGTACACAAAGCTCCTTCAGGATTTATGTATATCATGTATACTATATTATTTCAACAGTAATAAATCTATTTATTCATTCAACAAATATTTACTGCATTAAAAATCCTCTGCTAGGTAATGTGAAGTTGCAAAGATGCCTCAGACACATCATATCCTCAAGAAATGCACAGCTTAGGAGAAATTACAAACACCTAGTAGTAGTTAGCTTCCCACCCTTGTATCTGGTGGGTGCTTTTCCCTGCTGCTTTTCCCTATCTCTCTTCTCATGAAGCACCACTGATCCCACCCACTACTTAATGCTAAATTTGCCAAAGGCCATTATTATGAGAGTCGGTTTTACTGCACTCATCTATTACTGGCATCCATCCTCCTTCTAATTCAATGAAGGATTTGTAAATAACGGAATTTTTGGTTATCATAATTATTTTATGTGTGAATGTTATTTATCTCTTATTTGCATTTTGACTCCCTCAGGGAGTGAACCACATTTTCTGATTCTTTGGTTGCCCCATTTTCTTCTTTCCTGGCACCTGTCATGGTGCACTCCACAGAGTAGGCTGTGTGGAAGGAGAAGCGAAGCTTCTGACTTCACCATGCAGGGCCATGATGCTCAGCACCACTCTGGCAGGTGTAGGAGCAGCTGCAACTAAGTGGTATTTCTGCCATTGACTTAGTAACTGGGGCTGAGTTTCCCCGGAATGGGGTTTGCTTTGGACTTAGAGTGTTGGAAGCAGAAGCTTCTTCTGGCATCAGAGTGTGGAACAAGGCTTGAGTGGGAAGTGACACTTTGCATCTCTTGGAATTATTAGGGAAGAACTGGAAACTAAGGGAAGTGAGATGACATACTCATCTCTGTCCCTAAGATGTCATCCAATATTAGCCATGGCTAATATTTATTAAGATAATTTGACCCTTCCAGATCCAAAAAGAAAGCACTGTGACAAATCCTATTCATTAATTCCAGTGGTACATGCTGACATGTGACATGCAAATAGTCCCAACATCACTGTCAGAATTTATTTCCATATATTATATTTTATGGACATAATAAATGTACATATGGCTTGTTTCTCTCTTTACGGTCTAATTGCTATAAATAGCCTACAGTTCTTTTAACTCTGTTGAACCATCATGTATTACAAGATTGTTTATACTTGTCTTCTGAAGAAACACATGGCATTAAAAAAATTCTGGAAATGAGAGTCTAGCATTCAGCGAAAAGGATATTGTAAATATATCCTATGCATAACATTAGCAACATATAAAAAGCATGTAGTTTGGTCTCTACATAGGGAAAATAAAATGTTTACTAGTTGATATTTCTTCCTAGATTAGAACATATTTGAATGTTAAAGGCAAAATTGAAACCACTGAAACCAGGTCTGCTACTCATAATGAGAAGAAACTAGAGGAAATACTTTTTAAAAACTGTTTATTTTTATACTTGTTAGGATGCAGATATGGGAGGGCTGAGGGCAGATCTAGGGCCTTAACTCCCAGAAATAGACAAGCAAACAAAAATTGAAAAAAGAAATTAAAAAGAATAAGTGAAGGAGGGGACAGTGGCTTATGGGTAGAATTATTTAAGAGGCTAATTAAAAAAACACAAATAGAAACATGCTCCAGTCAGTTAAAAGTCTCTGAACTGTGTGTCAGGCATATTTTAGATGCATAACAATATAGTACAGAGCCAAAGGGTTCTTAGTGGTCATCAACTACAAGTACCAAAGTCCAAAGATACAATATAAAAGCTCATTATTGGCAAAGCTGAGTCTAATATTTATCTATTCTTACTACTAACCCAGTGTTCTGTTGGTCCTTGCTCTCCAGCATCCATTTTAGCCTCTCTAAAGGGAGCCATTTCAGAACAGTGATCTTTGGTTCTGCCTTGTTGCTAGTAAATTTCTCCTGCCTGTAAGAACTCAAAATTCTCTTTCTGCCTGTTAAATCATTATAGTCTATTTTCTCCCTCTTTTACACAATTGGCACTCATTCGTTTGTGTGGAAAGTAATGTCACGGTCGAAGTATCACTAGTTAGACTTTGGCTTGAGGACTCAGGAATACTCAAATCCATCCCTGGACCAGTCAGCTCTCCTGCCTGTGGAATTTCTGAGGAGAAATACAGGAAATGAGAACACAGAACAACTTTGTTCTAAGCTTGGCTTCTTCCCAAAACACAATTGAAAAGCCCAAATAGTTTGGTCCAAAGGCATAAGGAGCACCTACTGTCTCCCGTGCCCCAAATCCAAATCTTAACTAGTGAACAAGAGTTAAAAGAGATGAAAGTGCCAGAGCATGAGCAAGGAAGAATTTGAGTGGGGAATTTTGGGGCGTCAGGATGGCCCTGGTTGTTTTTACCACTCTTGCCGCTGAAAGACCATCATAGAGTGCAAAGAAGGGGGTGCAGGCTGGTTTTTTTGTTTTTTTGTTTTTTTGTTTTTTTTGCATCCACTCCGGGGGAATCACCTTTTATGAGGGCAGAGAGACATGGTAGAGGAATTGAGAATAACCTCTGCCTTCATTTGGAAGGTGGCCATTATTTTCTTTGCTTATGTTTTGCTTTCCTGGCCTAAATACCTGCAGTTACCTGATGTGATCTCCACATCTTTCCTCATCCTGGCCATTCTTTCTGCAATGTGCTTTCTTTGTCAGTGTTCCCAGATTGATCTGAGAATAAAAAAACCTGTGCACATGAAATGAAACTAATCCATACCTTATTCTAGAACTAGTGGAAAGAGAATTATTAAAATTTCTATTTCTATTTATTTTATTCTTTATATTTTTATCTCACATTTCTAATTTCTAATTTTTATATTCTTACTATGATCTAAATATATCAGCTTAGTTCATACATACATTTCTAAGTGAAGAAATGTACATATTTAGGGATATATTTGAGAATATTCTATGGCATGAATGATTAGAAAAATGTTAAATACTACTCATCTAACTTCTATTTTTTTTATAAACAGTGCACTATCAAGGGTGGTATTGGACGTATTAGCAACTCATTATTTATTGAAAACCTGGAATTACGTGATTCTTTCTTACCCATGATCAACATTCTCTGTGCATAGAAGTTCTTTTGATAGTCCTTTATGTGCTCTCTTCTCAGTCTTTATTCCCATGGCGTTAATTTAGGCCTCCATCTTAGCCTTTCTAGACCGTTGCCATAGTCTCCTAAATGCTGTGTCCAGTTTGCCCCCTTTAAATATATCCTCCATGGGCCGTTGCTTTGCTCAGAGTCCATCATTAACCTCCCAGTGCTTATCAAGAAGAGTTCAGATTCTTTCATGAGTTCCC
The DNA here is from genome assembly GCF_022355385.1 of Mustela nigripes. Taxonomy (NCBI): domain Eukaryota; kingdom Metazoa; phylum Chordata; class Mammalia; order Carnivora; family Mustelidae; genus Mustela; species Mustela nigripes. The sequence continues at coordinate 47,457,813 of NC_081559.1, forward strand.
AACTATATTTGCTGCCTCCCATTATCTCTACCTCAGAAATTCCATGCTCTGGAAATACTGTGTGACTGGTAATATGTCTGAGTTGTGTCATGCCCTGTCCTTGCCCGTTCTACTCCCTCTGCCTGGAATGCACTCCTAATCTTTCTTTATTTGCCCAATATGGGCATGTCCTTTAAGACCAAATCCAGGTGCCCTCTTCATCAGGAACTCTCCCCCCTCCCCCTTTTTTTTTAATTTTTAAAATTTATTTTAAAGATTTAATTTATTTTTCAGAGAGATAGAACACAAGCAGGGGGAGTGGCAGGTAGAAGAAGAAGCAGGCTCCCCTCTGAGCAGGGAACCCAATGTGGGACTTCCTCCCAGGACCCTGGGATCATGACCTGAGCTGAAGACACTTAAGTGACTGAACCACTCAGGCATCCCAGGAACTCTACCTCTAACTCTTAAATTGAAATAACTGTTCTTTCTTCATCTCCTGTATTAGTTTTATTGCATTAAAAGTCCAGAAATTTCTATATTATGTAAAATTGATCTACTAATCTATTTATAGATAGACTGCAAGTTTCTTGAACGTACAGATCATATCTTATTTATCTGTGTCTGTCTAGTATGGTATTTTGCAGCCAGGTTGGATCTAATAAGCAATGAAAATATTCGGCTTTGGAAGTTTTCATACCTTTTTCACATACTACTATTGAGTTGGCTCTCCTACATTTATGGACTCTAAATGTAAAAAATTTATATTTACTCTACTTTTTAAAAATCATTCAGGCTTTTAAAAAATATATTCTGTCATTATTCTTCCAGTTATGATATTAGCAAATTGAAAAAGAATACCTTGACTTTCTATAAGCTGTTTTTATAGAAGTAACAATAAGTACAGTGTCAGGAATGGATAGAGGCCAGTTATTTGCTATTGATGACCTTTCCTTATATTGGGGTGGATACATTGATGAACAAACACTCTTTGAGTCCACCTTACTGTACTATCTCCTCATTCACATTTACAGTTTTATTTGTAAGGATTTCATTCATTATTTTATTTATTCATTCAATAACCATGTATTAAGCATCTACAACTAATGTACCAGGCACTATTCTAGGCCTTACTGCAATCGCAAGGAACAAAATCAAGTCATTGCTTTTGTGGTTTATATTCTAGGAGCAAAAAACAATTAATGTGTTTTATTAAATGAGAAAAATTAAGTAAGGAGAGGTGAGTGAGTGCTCTTTTATATAGGGCAATCAGGGAAAACTTTTTGTTTTTAAGAATTTATTTGAGAGAAAGAAAATGAATGGGGGAAGTGGGGAGAGGCAGAGGTAGAAGGAGACTCCCCACTGAGCAGGGATCCTGATGCTGGACTCAATCACAGCACCCTGAGATCATGACCTGAACCAAAGGCTGACACTTAGCCTCTTGAGCCACCCAGGCACCCCAGGGAAAACTTCTTTTAAGTAAAGATGTGAATGAGGTAAGGAGCCAGCCATCTGAACTCCTCCTGGAAGCATCTTTTGTGTGAAGATCCTGCAAAGATAGTGTGTTGGTGCTTTCAAGGACTTGTCCGAAGGCTTTGAGACTTTGTCAGAATAAGACTTTCTCATAAGTAAGGATAATATATATATTTTTTTAAAGATTTTATTTATTTGTCAGAGAGAGCGAGTGAGAGCGAGCACAGGCAGACAGAGTGGAAGGCAGAGTCAGATGGAGACGCAGGCTCCCTGCGGAGCAAGGAGCCCGATATGGGACTCGATCCCAGGACACCGGGATCATGACCTGAGCCGAAGGCAGCTGCTTAACCAACTGAGCCACCCAGGCTTCCCGGGATAATATATTAATGCCCATTTAATTTTCCATTTAGTAAATAATTCTTATAGTGAATGCTGTAACACCACAGTGATCTTTATCCTTCTCAGCTTGTGTGTTTTCTTAAATAAGCTGTACCCTTCTATTTCAACTAACATGGAAACTTCATTTCTCTGAATCTACGGGGAAGGAATTTCCATTTGATTCTCGACATCATGCTCTACCCCTATTTAAAAAAAAAACAACAACACAGTATTTGTGTTAACATATTCATTCTCTTTTTTTTATACCTCAGACTGTGTGATAGATTTCTGAGTATTGAATGTCAAATGCATTATTCCTCGTTCTTTTTCTGGTTGTTTCCTCCAGAGAATCATTAGCTTCCTTCTCCATGATCAGTTTTTCTTTTTGTGACCAACCTTCTCTTATAGTGTTTAGTTTTATCATTTTTTCTTTTAAAGGTGAACAGAGGTTTTATTTATTTTTTTTGTTTTTCTTCGTTTTTGTCAGGTTTATTGACATGTAATTTACATAACATAAAATTGACCCCTCTCAGGTACACAATTTGATGAGTTTTGACAAATAGTTTTACCATTTTTATCTGAACTTTTTCTTCCCTCTTCTCTTGAAATTTCACTGGAAAGCTTTCCTGAACAAGTCCATTGAAATATTTTATTTACATGCTTACTTTTTTTGTTGTTCAAATGTCAGCATAAGGAAGGAAAGACAACTTAAATGAATATTGTAAAGAATATGTGCAAAGAGAAGACTATAGATTCATTTCATTGTGTCAGTCTTGATTCGAGTGAGAATATTGAAGGAGATCTAAATCACCATAGAAACATTCTTACCAATGTGCAAGTGGAAGTGTTCCCATTAGTAAAGGAAATAGCGGAAGAGGAAATCACCCATCATTTGCCACACCCTGAGATGTTTATAACATTTATATTCATAATTTTTTTGTTTTAAAGATTTTATTTATTTGACAGAGAGAGAGAGAGATCACAAGTAGGCAGAGAGAAGGGGAAGTAGACTCCCTGCTGAGAAGAGAGCCAGATGCGGTACTCGATCCCAGGATCCTGAGATCATGACCTGAGCCAAAGGCAGAGGCTTAACCCACTGAGCCACCCAGGTGCCCCAATATATTCATAATTTCTTAAACTCAGAAGTAACCAGGATGTCCTACAGCAAGTGAATGGATAAATGCACTGTGGTATATCCAGACCATGGAATGAGCCACCAGGCCACAGAAAGAGATTGAAGAAACTTAGTGCATGTTGTAAATTAGAAGCCAATCTGAAAGGCTACATTCTGTATGATTCCAACTGTATGACATTCTGGAAAAGCAAAACTATGGAGACAATAAAATATCAGTGGTTGCCAGGGGGGGATGGGAGGGGAGATGAAAAGTCAGAGAACAGATCATCTTTAGGGCAGTGACAATACTTTGTATGATATTGCAGTGATCAATATATGTCATTATATGTTTGTCCAAAGTCATAGAATATATAACACCAAGCATGAACTCTAAGACAAACTATGGACTCTGGATGATTATGAGGTGTCAGTATAGGTTCATCCTTTGTAACAAACATACCCTTGTCATAAGTGATGTTGATAATGAGGGAGGCCATGTGTGTATGGAGACAAGGGGTCTGTGGGAAATCCCTGTATTTTACTCTCAATTTTGTTGTGAACCTAAACTGCTCTCAAAAAAAGTCTCTTAAAAAAAGGGATATTTCTAAGGTCTGCATGTATACGCTGAGAGGAATATTTCTCATTGGGATTGTGTGGCTCTACATGTTTGCCTGTGGAAATGGTTTGCAGCTGGATGTGTGCAGGGTTATTGGCTAAAAGCCTCAACTTCATAGACAGGTGGCTTGAGTTCAAGTCTCCGTTCTCTCACTTATTATTAGGATGTGACCTGGAAATAAATAACCTAAATTATTTTCCCTCTCCATGTCTCCATTTCCTCATAAATAAAATACACTTAATAATAACAGTAACAGACTTATGATCATTCAATGAGTTATATGCAAAAGTGCTTAGAGTAATGTCTGTCACTGGGAAGCATTATCATTATCATTACTGCAAGTGTTCACATTGCTGTGTAAATATGTAATAGGTAGTAGGCTAGTCTTTGAAAGTAAGGGTATCTGTGACTTGGTGAGGAACATGCAGGGAAGATTTTTAATGGATAATGATTCAGTTTAGGAAAAAACAAGAAACTCAGAATCAAAGCCAGCAGGCGCTATACATAGAACTCAGAATAAAAATGATACTCACTGTTTCTTTAAAGAGTTTAGTTACTGAGCTTGTTTTCCACTGCTAAATAATAAATTCTCAAAATTTTTAACTGGCTCCTTTCCCTAATCAAGGATTTGGAAAAGTAGGGAAAGGACAGCTGGTTGGTTGTTAAATAAAACTATTGGGAAATACTTTTTCTTTTACATACACATATATGTGCTTATTACCTTGCAGAAGCTCTGAGGTGGTCCCTCTTCTTTTAATTCAATGTAGAAACCAATCCAAAATGTACGGATAGCAGAGAGAGAGAGAGAAAGAATGTAAGTTTACCAAATGATGCCAAAATGGAAGGAGTAATAAGGCTACAGAATTAAAAGAATCTGAAGCATTTAGCCAATTTAGGAGGACCTGGTGAGAGACTAATATAGAATTTCCTTGCAAAGGGTCCTTGTGTAGTAGAACTTGTTTCATTGGCTGGGTTCATGTTCATCTGAAACCAGTTTTTAGGCAAGCCTGGAAGCATGCACAGCCAGGCTGTAAGGGTATTTCCATAGCATGGAAGAGACTCACAGATTGCTCTGTGTGCTCTTGGAAAGGTTTGGGACTCCAGGCTCTGGGCTGGGTTAGGCAACTTGTCCATGGACCTGTGGATAGGACAGGCCCACACTCTGTTCTTCTGAAAGCAAAGAAAATTCTGAAAACAGGAGATTTTTCTGTAACTCATTTGGGAGTAGAACCTGATTGTTCTCACATAAGGTTATTCATTCTTTACTTGGTGTGTGTATTAGTTTGATAGGGCTGCCATAACAAAATACCACAGGCTTTAACAACAGAAATTGTTTGCCTTACAATTCTGGAGGCTGGAAGTCTGAGATCAAGGTGTCAGAAAGGTTGGTTTCTTCAGAGGCCTCTCTTCTTGGTTTGTAGATGGTCTTCCCTTTGTGCCTGTGTCCTAATGTCCTCTTCTTATAAGGACACCATCATATTGGATTAGGCCCACACTAGTGATCTCATTTTAACTCAGTTACCTCTTTAAAAACTCTGTCTCAAACTATAATTATATTCTGAGTTACTGGGTATTAGGACTTCAACATTTGAATGGGGGTATGGAGACACAATTCAGTCCACTACCTCGTGAATATCAGTGTGTTTCTTGCAAAGTATTACTGTGTTTGGTTGTGAGCTGCTACCTTAAGACTCCACTGGGGGTGTGAAGTTTTATGTCACCTCTCTAACACGCCCTGAATTCTGAACCTCAAAACACATCTTGACACAAGCGTTTCAGAAAAAAGGTTGTAGACCTCTAATAGTTGGAGGTAAGATTTCAGTCAAGGCTAGGTCCCTCCCTACTCTTGCCCAGAGTTCTGGACCATAAAATAAGAGAATGAGAATTTGCAAAGGTCCATACATGCTTAAAATCTCACTGACTTTATGACCATGAGCAGAGATGATTTTTAAATAAATCTTAGAATCTCAAAATTACTAATATACTTTGATTCTTCTGATTGTGCCTGTTTCATGGGGAGACTCTCAAGACAGGGCTTTGTCTTATGGCCAAAAAAACCAGGTTTGGGCTATTTGGGCAGGGGATTGTGGAATCCTAAATGCCTGGGACATCTTCTAAAAGTATGGAGTTGGTGTGAGTGGAATCATGACACTTCTCTTGCTCTACGAGGAGGGGTGGGGCTGGAGGAGGGCCAGAATGGGGCCTTCTGGAGCATAGGTCAAAGGTATCATTGTATGACAGCTAGGCAAGGCTACATTTTAGGGGCTGAATGAGGAAGACAACCTAAGAAGTCCCACTGGGTATAAGAAATAGATTCACTAGTAAAGCATTTGAGGCATGAGAGCTGTTTCCCAGTTTTCCATCTTTGTTGATAGAGTTCCCTGGCCTTGAGAAGCAGTCCTCAGGAGATATGAGAAGGGCAAAAATGCTCTGCTGTTTCCAAGTCAACCGAAAGTTCTAAATAGTACATACAAAGCTCTTGAGATTTATTTTAGTAAACTTTGAAGAGCTGGGTAATGCCATGTGAATCTGAAGCTTTTAGTTCTTTGAGGGGAAAAACATTGCCTCTTAAAATTGCTGATATTGGTATAACACTTCTTAAGTATGTTTTGATACCAAATGTCTCATTAAAAATAAAATCTAAGAAAGAATATCTAAGAGAATGGTGCTTACTTGTGTTTGAGATACATATATATCTCAAACATATATATTAGCAAACCGAGATAAAAGAAATGTTTCACCCAGTTTTAAAGAGATTTCTGTTTTATAAGGGTTCTGGTGGTTTCACTATGTTGGGAATTTTTAGGTACTCTTCAAATACTAGGTCAGGTGGCTTACAGGAGGGTCACATGTGAAAGACTTAAGACTTAAGATAAAGTATGGTGCTATCCAGACTGATGTCCCATCTTCTCTAGGCTTGAGTTTTTGGTTATTGGGCAGCACTTAGCAATTGAAAGTAAGACCAATAAATTTCCAGGATCAAGGCTGAAGGTCTCAGAGGGTCAGAACAAATGAACTTTCCTGGTCTAAAGAGTGGGCACATCCCCTTTAGGTGAATGAAAACCATGAGTTGTTTCATAGATTGTAGTAGATGATGACCATGACTGAGTTTACTTTTGGATCTGTTTACTGTGGAATGAGCACACGAGCAGTATGTGTGTGAGTAAGGATATAAGTGGACAGTCCTTTTAGTTTACTCATGAAGAGTTACTCAGGATTCAGTGGTCAGTGCATGGGGGAAAAGCTCAGAACTGGGGGTTAAAGTTTATACATTGGCTTTCAAGAGTCTACCCAGTTTCTAGTAAGGAAAGTTGCTGGGCTACACTTCTGTATTCTGTTTATCACAGAGTCATCAGTCCAGCAACAGGTCTGGTCACGACACCTCTTCTTTTTTGTCATGGTAGTGGTAAAGGTGAGACAAACAAAGTGGACCTTTGGAAAGTGTGAATTTTATTCAGAGATAACCTCAAGTGTCCTCAGGTCTCTATATCTGACTTCGTGGAGGCCTCCAGCAAACACCTGTCTTCTAAGTCCTACTGTGTTCAGAGCTGAGTGTGATTGTTTATCTAGGGCAAATGAATTCAAACATTGACAAAATAGCAGTGTTCTTCTTCTGTCCTTTTTTGTATCACACTGAATTGGAGATTGGATTGATTCGCCCAAGAACCAAAAAGGGCACTTAGTGGACTGTGGACATTTATTTAAGTGTGTCTTTGAACCTAAAAGTGTTTCAGTTCTCAGTGACTTTAAATGTAGAACCTCTGGGGGTGGAGCCAAAGTCTGTGATACTGAACAACCGCAGTGCAGTTGAGCAGTCAAGATATACATATAAAAACTGACATTATGGTGCCTTGTGGAATAAATATGGGACATGTGAGTGCCATACAATACATGTTATGAAGGTGTCAGAGGGGAAGAGAGGGCCGAGAAGTGGAGTTGTTGAGGGAGGCACTTTGGAACTGCTGAGGTCTGAGCTGAGGATTGCAGTGAGGGCAGTGTGGGGAGGGGAAGGGAGGTAGGAGGAGAGGATAAGAGAAGGAAGGAGCCCCTGGACAAAATAGCATGGACCAAGTTGGGAGGTTGAACTGAACAGTGATTACTGGGGACCATGACTAACCACGAAGACCACAGAAGTCTTTTTTTTTCTTTTTTTCTCGTAGAAAAAAAAAAAATTTTTTTTTCATTAGAACTCTGTGATATAGTCAGTTCCCCTTCAGACACAGTGAGATACAGTTGGTTTATTTTTTTGAAGTATTTTCAAACAGTTTTCCTTTTCCAAAAGTTTTATAACTAGGAAAGTGCCATCAGCAGGTTCTGACTCATAACTATCTCCTCAGACCCCAGAATCAGTCAACAATCATGCCTGCAAAGCAGAAGAATGGATCCCTCTGACTCTTGTGTTATTTACGCAAATTCTGCTCTAGCCTCTGAACCATGCCATGGCCTTAGGGCTACCTTTGGAAGGCAGCCATCCCTTTGCTTCCTGAGAGAATGCCCCACCAGCAGCTAGTCCCATATTCCATATGGTAAGAAGGGAAGAAGGAGAGAAGGGATGGAGTGAGGCAGGGAGAGAGACTTGTTCTAATTTCATTCTTTCATATATATATATAGCATCCTTTTAATACACACACACACACACACACACATATATATAGCATTCTCTTTTTTCATATAGCATTCTTTTTTTAATTTAATTTTTTAAATTTTTTTAAATTTTAATTTAATTTAATTATTAATTTAATTTAATTTAAATTATTTTTTTTTAGTGTTCCAAGATTCATTATTTATGCACCATACCCAGGGCATTCTTTATGTGAAATAACTTTTTCTATGAAATAGGTTATTTGCCCTAAAAAGCACATTTCCTTGATTATCTAAGTGGGTAATTGGATTTATTTGCAGGCTTTGTAGTTCAGAGTGATAAGTATAGTAACACTTTATCTGATCCCCAATGTCTAATTGTGTGGGGACAGCAATGTCTCCTTGTGAAGAATAACTTTTTAGTTTCCCTTGGAAAGAAATGCATCCCGAAATGGGTTACTTCAGCTCAGCTACATTGTCTTCTTAATGTTAGAGTTAACAGCTTTGGGTTTTGTGTCCTAAAAGCTTCTTTCAAGAGTACTATACATTCAAATAGCCTCCTGGATTTATTGTTTATTCAGCTGAAAATCAAAATGTTATTGGCAACTGAATGAACTCAAACATAGTGAAATAAGATACTTCTTTTTTTTTTCTTTAAAGATTTTATTTATTTATTTGACAGATATCACAAGTAGACAGAGAGGCAGGCAGAGAGAGAGGGGGAAGCAGGCTCCCAACCATGCAGAGAGTCTGACTTGGGGCTTGATCACTGGACCCTCCGACTCAGGACCCTGGGACCATGAGCCGAAGGTAGAGGCTTAACCCATTGAGCCACCCAGGTGCCCCAAAATGAGATACGTCTTTATTGGTGGAAATTTTATCTAATTAGAGTATGTGCTCTGACCCTCATACTTAAAGGAATATTGTAGAAAATGCTGTCAAGCACATGAGAGAGAGCATGGCAAGTTTCTTGAAGAGTCAGAACTCCTGTTCACTTTGTTTCGCAAAGACTTACTGACTACTGTTTTCTACTGTTCCCAGTGACTAGGGAGCTTTGCCTCTTAAGTAACCAGAGTTATCATTTATGCCTGAGCTGTCTCAGTGAGGCAAAGATCAGTGTTTAGTGTGGAAGTTTCTGACAGGACAACTTAGCATCCATCGAGGTATAGCCTCCTGGCTGTATAGGAGGATGAGGGAGGATTCCTTGGATTAATTTGGATACTGAGGGCTGATCTACCACAAAAGGAATGAGAAATTTTCCCATTACCTGTAATCCATATTTTTAAGAAGGATGAAGTGCAGACTTGACCTTATATACACCCACCTCTCCCATTACCATTCAGAACATTATCTGGCCTTGGTGATCTTCCTATCCAGAATAGACCTACCTCAATGCTAAACATCTCAGTAACACTCTTGCCTTCACAATTGATTTCCCTGACCTCCAGACCTTCTGCTATTCTCACCAGCTACAAAGGGCACTGGGAAACAGTGACACACACAGCTAATTGTTCTACTTTGTCACTTTGTGGGGTTTGTTTGTTTTTTTTTTTCCTTTTGCCCAAGGGCTGCTGGCAATCCACAGAGTAAGTGACAAAACGAATCCCAGAGCTTTAAATGAGATGTATTTGGCTACTGCAGTGGGACCTTCCATGCTGCTTGGTAGTGCTTTTGCGTTCTCTTTCTGGTTCCTTCTCACATTCAGCTGAATCCTGGAATCCTGAATCCTAAACTGTCTTGCCTGCTGCATGCACTCTGAGCCTGGCCATCTGAGTGATCATCTTCATCCTCCTCTGGCTCTAGAGTTATCTGGGGCTGACTTTGCTGTTGTGAATGAGAGAAGCTTCTCTTCCAGCATTCTCAGTATTTTCAATCATTTTCCACTCTTGTCCTCCAATCCCAGGGAAAGAGGCATCCATCTGCTTCATCACTGGTCTCAATCTTATTGCTTTCTGATTCTGCTGGGATCTGGGTCTGCTGGTTATTCCCTTTAAAGTTTAGCCCTGTATGTTCTCTAGAGTTAATGAACATTTCCCTCCATTTGACAAACATGCTCAAGTTGCCATCAACTAAAAGCAAACACACAAACTGAAGAAACAAGTAGTGAAAAAGCAAACTCCTCTGGATCCCTTGACTCTGATATCATCTCTTCATTTTGCTTTTGCCAACAAATATCTCAGTTTGCACCTGCCATCTTCACCACTTTGACATTCACAAACTGCTTGGGATCTAGCTTCCAACCTCCATATTCCAATCAGACTGGTCTCTTTGTGATCACTGATGTATTATAGTCTGTAACTCAAATTACTTCCTCTGACTTCTTAACTTCTGTACTCTCTTTGCACTGTGAGATGCCTTGGCCGTCCACATTGATGTAAACTAAATGTCTGTGTCCCCTCAAAAATTCAGATGTTGAAGTCCTTCTAATCCCCAGTGTGATGGTATTTGGAAGAGGGGTCTTTGAGAGGTACTTAGAATATGACGATGGAACCCTCATGAATGGGGTTAGTGCCTGTAAGAGAAGGGATAGCAGAGAGGTGGTGGCTCCTTGTCCCATGGGAGAATATAGCAAGAAGGCAGCCATCTGCAAACCAGGAAGAGTTCTCACCAAGAACCCAGCCATACTACACCTCGATCTTAGACTTCAGGACTCTGGATCTATGAGCATAAATCCTTGTTTCTATGGCATTCAGTTACAGCGGCCCAAACAGACTAAGACACACATCTTAAAATTTCAGTTGGGTTTTGTGATGCTGCATGTTTCTGTGCTCCTTTGACTTCCCATTATTGCTACTAAGACCCACCCTTTGGTGCTCTTCCTTCTTCCTAAATGAGGTGCTCCTTCTTGATCCTTCTTGTTTCTCTCTGTAGCTATCTGCAGTCTTTTCCTCTCTAAGAATGAAAACATACTTAAAACATGCCTCCAAACTTTCTATCACAGCAATGACCTTTCTCAGGTCTGCATTTCCAGTTGTTTGCTGTATATTTTCTCCTACAGCACGACCCATTGACTCAGACTCAGTGTGATGAAAACTAAACTCCACCCATTACTACTTGAGTTCATTCTTTTATCACTAGTTATCAAGAATATAATACCTTCCTAACTGGTGGCCTAACTCCAAGACCCCTGCTCGTAATTCATGCATATGTGAATACATTTTTAATGAGATTATTTTTTGAACTTTGGCCCTGTTTAAAAACTTTCAGTAGCAGCTATTGCTCACTGAAGTAAAGGCCAGCCAGAAATTAGCTTTAATTCTACAATGTGGGTATACCATATCTTTTCAAGCATATTCTTCTAAACAGATTCCCTATGCTGCAGATAAAACTGACAACACAAGTTTCCATGAATATGCTTTGTGCATTCTTGTCTCCATTTCAACAAACTGACATACAAAAATGATAAATAATCATTTATTTTTAAAATGGATACCAGTAGATTCACCCTTATTATTTGAAATCATGAATTTGGAGCTATCTATCTCTGAACTGTATCTCAACATAGTTATGAGAAAAGGTGGAGTGGGGAGGTATATCTCTGATTTGTAAGTTTTTTTGCCTTTGATCATAATCAGATTTTTTTCTGTATGTCTTTTCCCCCAATGAAGACTGTAAGCTCCTTGGGGACAGTATATGACTTACTCTTCTTTATGTCTTCCAAAATATGAAGAACATACAATATATAGTCCACAAGTATCTGTTGAAAGGATATGTGGGTGGTTAAAGAATGGATACTGTACATACATACCATCCTTTGCACAAACATATCTATCTTTATCATGCAAACCTGGTTTCCCATTCCCAAATGAAAACTCTATGGTAAATGTTGGAAAGCCCAGACAAATGGAAATTAAGCTGGTCCCAAATATATCTGGTGATTACAAGGCACTTTGCGATGCTTTTCCCATTTTATCTTCCAGCTTAATTTTCATCTAGAAAGCAGTATCCCACAAATGGCTCTAGCAAGCAACAGATACCAGCTGGGGGAATTTTGCCATTTATAGCATGAGCCATTAAGCTTTTTCACAAAATTTCCAGGGTTTTTGAGGATGGTGATAACTACAAGGATAATGCACATTCTGTATGCCAAAAAATGTGAATTAATGAGGTAGAGGAAATGTTTATATAACTCTTGCAAATGATCCGAGAAGTTTTGCCAAATCTCTTCAAGTCAGCTCTTCTCTCTTGGCATTTTCTTGGAAAGATTATGTCCTGGTAATGAGAATCACATGTGATTAAAGAGACCTTTATGAACTGATGCAGGCCCTGTGCGGCCTCAGTTAGGGGTTTGGGGGATACTGAAAATTGACATAATCTTTGAGACACATCCAGAATATATATTAAATGTGATCAGTGAAAAATGTCCAACCTCTCAAGTAGGTCTACACATCCCATGCAAAGTCATGTGGTGTGTATATGTGTGTATGTGTGTTTAGCCAGTCACCTGGAAATGATAACTCTGTATGATATCACTGTATGATATCCTAATCCTCTGCTTTTCATTCACTCGATCACTGGGTAGTGTGTGTGTGTGTGTGTGTGTGTGTGTGTGTGGTGTGTGCGCGTGCACGTGTGCATGTGAGAAAGGGCAATTAAGATGCTGAAAATAAGGAAACATTCTAGAGAAAAGCCTATCCTGGTAAAAACTGATGAAGGCTGATAGATTTAAAGTAAAAATCCAGGATGACTGAGGATCTAGACAATCACTCTGGATGATTCTTACTCTTAGAATAAGAAAGGAGAGAGTTTCAGGGATTTATGCAGTACTCTGGGTGGTTTCTATCCACACAACTACATCACAGACTCTGTACTTGGGGTCCACATAACAATTTTCCTTATGCTCTTCAACTTTTAACATACTCATGACAAAGTGGCAATACTTTTTGCTCTGATTTCTTAGGCCAGATAGTCCCTTATCCAGATTAACAAATTGACCTCAGCCCTAAAGAATGTGGGGTAAGTGGAACTCTTTAGGTAGTTTTGTTTTGTGGTCTTTTGGATAATATCACTCCAGCATAGCTAGAATGCACTGTTTCATCCCCTTTAGGATTTGATTTTGTTTTTATCTGCCTTTTTTCTTTCTCTGTCAGAAATTCCCTTATCTCACACTTTAGCTTTTCTGCTCTTTCTTCTGCTTCCTTTGTTTTCAGCTGTATAATTCTAGATGCTTGGAAGTTAATGTGACTTGTTAAATATTCTCTGCACAGAGCCTGGAGAAAAGTGCTATATATGTCATGCAAATAATGATAAGGAATTAAATTCTGCTCTGTGCTTTTGCCACTTACTGGTAATAAGTTATGTAATAATGTACTAAATGATCAATTGGTAGCCCGGTGGGGTGAATGCACTTCTCTAAGTGCCTTGTGAACACCCTGGGAGTGACTTAGGTATGGGAAAGAATAAAAACCAATAATACGTGTCAGCTCTGATCTACTTGAGAATTCATGTCCTGAGGAATTTCAATGGAAAAATGTAATTTCTCATCCCAAATGGCATTTGATTTGCATTCAAAGAGTGATATTTTTCTGGTCCGGTTGCTCTAGGAGGAAGTTCAAAACTCAGGAAACATTTTATATCCTTAATTTTTGTTCATTTCCCATTGCCAGTGAATGCTTACAATAAGTTCATGGCACTGCCTGAAAGGGGAACTGAATTAAGAGCAATACTGGTCTGGCTGATGCCTGAGAGCTTCTATAGCTCAGCATTACCAAAAGTGCCCCTTACCTGGAACCCAGCTGAGACTTCCTTCAAATTGTTAATATCCCTATCTTCTAACCTGCATATACAAAAAGAAAAGCCTGTTATCTGTCCTGCATTGATAATCCCAAATCCTGATATGAGGAAGTGGTGATGCAACATGGAGGCTTAAGTGGGTAGAAGAAGAATAAATAAAACAAGATGGGATTGGGAGGGAGACAAACCATAAGTGACTCTTAATCTCACAAAACAAACTGAGGGTTGCCGGGGGGAGGGGGTTTGGGAGAAGGGGGTGGGATTATGGACATTGGGGAGGGTATGTGATTTGGTGAGTGCTGTGAAGTGTGTAAACCTGGTGATTCACAGACCTGTACCCCTGGGGATAAAAATATATGTTTATAAAAAATAAAAAATTAAAAAAAAAAAAAAAAAGTATGATTCCTGCCCCAAGTGGTCTACAGTTTTGTTGAAAAATATGTGTGCTCATTTAAAAACAATGTCAGTCTGTAAGAAGCTTAAGGGAATACATACAGAAAGACTAGGGAAAGTAAGATCTGTACAGGCTACCACTATTAGAGGGAAACTCAGGGAGATGGTATGACCCTCAGGTTGGCCTTGAAATATGAAGGGCTCTGGCTACATTGGCCAGTGTGGTGCAGTGGGAGAAGAAGGGACTTTGGGAAGAATTTTTCCTGGTCTGAATTCTGCATGGCTACTTAAAGGCGGTGTGACCTCAGGCTAGTTGCTAAACCACTCTGCATCTCAGTTTTCTTCTGAGAAAACTGTGCTGAGATACATAATAGTTGCTTTTCAAGTCATAGGTTGAATTGGGTGGAAGAGTGTGGAGAGAAGACACTTTGGGCATCTGGAAGAGCTAAGCAAAGGTGTAGACCACAAGGGAGCAGGATTAATAGGGTGGCAGAGAGTGTACTGATTGGCTAGTGCAAAAGGTGATCTGGACAGCGGATAAAATCAGCTTAGATTATGGGAGAAAATAGAAAACATGCAGCTCAAATGTTCTTGAGTTGTTTTAGCTAACCAGGATTCAGTTAACCAGAATTCAGAACTGAACCAGAATTCAGTTCTCTGCTCTGAAGGGATTTACTGTATGAATTGATGCTCTCTCAATAACGCTTCTGGTCTCAGTTTTCATGTCACCTCCTGGGAAAGCCTTACCTGATCTTCCAAGCCTGGGTCATGTGTGTGCTCCTGTTACATTGCATTTCAAGTGTGCTGCCTTTCACTCAACATGAGTGTGTTGCTTGAAGACAGTTCAGGCGGTGCCTATTATTTATTTAAATGTGATTTATTAGACACAGAGTATGTGCTTAATAAATATTGATGGCTGGGGAAAAGGAAGGAAAAAGAAAGGAAAAGGGAAGAGAGAGGGGGTGAGGGGGAAGGAAGAGGTAACTAGTGCAGAAGTTGGAAGGGAGGTGATTCCGGTGTGAGGAAGACAGGGGCTTTGAAAGCTGGGTGGTCAGCAGGGAGCAAGAGTTGACCTTTGGCAAATCCCTGACCTTGGCTTTGTTTAAGACAGGCAAGGAATTTAACTTTCCAGTGCCTAATTGATTCAGAGACACTCTACAACTACCAGACAGAAGTGCATTTTCCCTAAAAGCCCTGCTCCTCTCTTTTCTGCAGCTATTTTCGATTGCTTAAGTGCAGCTGCAGAGAGAAGGGAAATCAACAGTTCACATAGTCATTTCTTGAAAAGAGTAAGCCACCAGAGAAGACCACTTTAAGAAGTAACTATTTTGCTAAACCTCCACCATTCAATTATACATTTGTCACTGATTCTAAAATGCTTCTCATATTTTAACATCTCTGCAGTCAGGATGCATTTTTTAATCCATGGCATATTGCAGTTATAAATGGTTGTGTTTTTTTTTTCTTTCTTGGTCATAAGTAAATAGTTGTGCTTTCTTTTTAAAAATATTTTACTTATTTATTTTAGAGAGAGAGAGAGTGGGGAGGGGAGGTGCAAAGGGAGAGGAAGAATCTCAAGCCGACTCCCTACTGAGCTCAGAGCTCTATGAGGGGCTTGATCTCAGAACCCTGAGATTATGATCTGAGCTGAAACTGAGTCAGATGCTCAACTGACTGAGCCACCCAGGTGCCCCAGTAGTTCTACTTCTTTAAATTCATCTTAGATAAGATGAAGAAAGGGAGGGTTCAGCGAATTTAGGCTTTTTCTGAAAGTGACCCTAGAATTTGGTAACAGAGCTAGGTTAAGAACCCTGATCTTATTCCCAATGTGTCATTCTGCTCCTGATTATGTTCTCTTCTCCCTCTAAAGAGCCCCACATGTCAAAAACTGCTTATACTTCATGGTAAAATTGCTTTTCTCTCTCAGCTACAATACGTAAGTCCATTTTGGGATTGGGAAAAGATCACTTTGGGGTGAAGAATTTATGATGAACAGTGTGGGATGCAGAATCATTCATTGTTGATCTGAGTTCTGTGAAAGGTAAGTGGAAGATGCTTGTCACCAAATTAGTTCAAAGGGACTCAGTTCTACCCCTGTGAAACCAGCGGATGCAGCAAGGACACCATGGCACCGTACATTTCCATCATTGTTCTCCTGCCTCTTCTCAGCCCTGAGGGCCTGTATAATGAGACCTTGACTGGCCTGGACTGGAACAAATTGTAGTGCATTTTGTTGTTCAGTGACTATTAGGATTTTAATGCCATCATGCCCTGGATGGCCTCACCTGACAGTCTGGAAGCCTGAGGGAAAGAAGTCTCTTTATATTATGCCTGATTTGAGGGTCCCACAGCCAGTCATCTCTGCTCCAAATAATGAATGGGCAAATACGAGTCTCTGTAGGGAAGGAGGATTTGGAACCCTGAGGTTTTGGTCACACTATTCAGTGTGTGTCTTGCTTCAACACTCATTCAGTTACATGTAACTGGTTCATATATATATATATATATATATATATATATATATATATATATATATATATAAAATCTGGTCTCACAAGGAAAAAAAATGGTTCCTCATGCTAGAATTTTCTACATTCAAAGAATATTTGGTCTTGGGTACTTGTTTTCTCTCTAGGCTACTTTGTGGAATTTATTTTGTTAAATATGTGGTTGAAGAAAAATTCCTAGAATTTGCCTGGACTTAGTCATTAAGTTGCTGGGGTATTTTCATGGGGCTCTTATATAACTCTCAGCTCATGGAGCCTTAAAAATAACACAGTGATGGTTCCTATATGTTATACCATGATAGCAATCTATGAATCTTGCTCTCTAGCTGCATTTACATCACTTAAATTCTCTAATTCTCTTAGAGAATTTAGTAATTCTTCTAGGATTAGACTTTATGATTCTACAAGAGAATCAAATTATCCCTTAAGTAGCCAACTAATTTTAGAAGGAAAAGAAGGAAATAGAATTAGAAATGGGATTTAGAGACACTTAATTAATTAAATAAAATGTTGAGATATAAAATAAATGAATAAAATATTGAGACATGAATCAAAGAAAACTTATGATCATTCATATGGCTGTCATCACCTGCACACATTTACTAAGTAATTACTTCTTCTAAATAATCATATAACATTTGAGCACATCTATGTGCAAGAGATAAGTTGTTGGGATTTTATTCTATGACTGAGAATTTAGAGGACCTGAGTAACTGGTTATATAGAGATAATAATTAACGTAGATTTCCACTGATTTTTTTTTTTTAGGTCTGACTTTTTTTTTCTTTTTTTCTGGGAAATCTCTCTTATCAACTTCTCTCCTCATTAGAATGGAAATAATCAAGATTTTGCACGATCCTGTGTTTGTGGTCATAGTCCAGGGGCTGACAAAAGACAAATTGGGTCTACCAGAAAGCTTTCCTTAGGAAATTTGGAAGTGGGCCAAAAAAATTCACTGGGTGCACCTGTAGCTGTCGACTCTGCATTTGCTGGCCACCTTGCTATCCCTCTTATAGTTGACCTGAAAGAAAGATAGAAATATGAAGCGGGAGATGGATAAAGGGTATATGTAAAGAGGAGCAGAGTTGAAAGTTGGCAGGTCTTTCTGATGGTGTCAGAGGCCGTCATAAAACTCAGTTTATTTCCTGTCCTTGTAGCCTCCTTTCTTTTTTTTTTATTTTATTTTTCTTACATAACCATGAGTGGGTTTTTGTTACTGGCAACCAAAAAGTCCAGAGTAACAGAGATAAATGTTTAATGTGAACTGATCTCATAGGACTGTAAGATAAAGTAACCCAAGGCCAATCTCAGTTTTGAATTCTGTCTAATTAGTTTAGAAAAACATTAGGGAATAGGTGGGATGCTCAACTAAATGAAGAAGGGGTCTTCTAAATGTACCTTCTGACTACTCTACTTTTTATATTTTGGATTGTCTACTAGTCTACATCTTTTATTGAGCACCCACTGTATGAAAACCACTGGAGAGAGCTATAAATACAAAGGTACTTCATTCTCATACACTCCCTATACTTGACGATCTTGTAATTTAGTTGAGAGAGAAAATGCATTGAGGAAAAATTCTTAAGTATACTACCAAAGCACCAACTGTATAAATACAAATTAAACAGAGCAAACTAATTGCATAAATGCCAAGGGGTGACAGAGTAATGAGCGGGTTCAGGGGAATGCTCTCTAAGGTCTGTTTCAGCTGCAAAGTGCCAGAGAATTGCATATGGTTGATAATTGGATAAGGCAGCATTTAGCAGGAACCCTCAGCCTTAGGGAGCTTGAACAAATCAGGCCAAAGACAAGCAAAGATTTGAACAAAGCTTGAACATTGGGATTGCATGCTATTCTGGGTTACAACAGATGCTTTCTTCTCTGACAGCAGCAAGGGGACTCCTGATGGGGATTTGGAATCTGCCTGAAAGAGAGGGAGGCAAGAGAGGAAAGACCCTATGTCCTCTTCCAGGAGCCTTTGGCCAGGAGCGAAAGGGGATGGCTGTTCTTACCACACTATCTTTATGACTTCCTAACTGCTTCCTAATTTTGCCAAGACAGGTTAAGTATGCTGGCCTTCTGGATTATTTCAGTTTGAGTTCCAAGTCAGCATGTGTACATATTTTACTTTTCTTATTACCTGTCATTCATTCAGAATTTTTTTTGAAGAGTCTTGTTTCAAATGAATACTATAGAAGGGAGAGTCTTTGGCTTTGTGTATTAAGAGATTTTGATACGAGCTATAGCAGCCTAAACAACTTCATTTCTGGGCTTATCCAACTATATTAATACAATGCTTATTTATCATTTTCCCTCCCCTAAATTGTCAGTTCCTTGACCACAAGGCATATAGCTGTTGGGGAAAAAAGAAATGTTTTCCCTTGTTCTTAGCACAATAGCTGACACCTAATGACCACTAAATAGAGGCAGAATAGCTGAATAGTTAAGAATGTGGGCTCTGAAGTCAGAGATTGGCATCACGTATCGACAGTGTAAACTTGGGTATGGACCCTTGGGCAGGTGATGTCACTGATTCTTCTTCTAAGGGGTAATAATGGTATATACCCTATGTGGTTGTTCTGAAGAGTCAAAGTGATAAGGTGAAGCATTCAGCAGAGTGCCTGGTACATGGTAAGCTCCTAATAAATGGTTGCTGTTTATTTATGTATTAATATCTGCTTCTAGGAGAAATAGATAAATAAATGAGTGGTTGATAGCATTTTATGAGAGAGAAGTCTTACAATAAATATTTTGACCTTGACAAAGATATTAAAATAATCAGAAATTTAAAAAAGAACCTCACTATAATTAGAGGCTATAAGATTGGCTTCATTTTCTATTCCATTTTCACTAGTATTACTAGAAAGGATGGAAACAGAGCTCTGTGTCTTGAATTCACTTAGATTTGTGTGTAACTGGGAACGCTGACATGCCTACAGGCATATGGCTTATAATGTGGAGATGAATCTTACTGCTGCTGGAAGCATCCCTGAAGCCTAGAGTTATCCCCAGCTCTCCTCTGGATATAGTGACAAGCAGATTTGCAGATGCAAGATGGTACTGGCAGAGGCTGATCTGTCAAGCAAATAACCATACGTCTTTTATCATTTAAACTCTGGTTCATTTGGAGGGTGGGGGAAGACTTGCCTTTTGTGCTAAGGCTGTAATACCAAGGCCTTGTAGGAGCGAGAGTCTGTGGATCTTATCACTAAACTTCCTTAGGTTCTACAACATGAAGTGAGGATCTCTTAATAGTGGAACTCATTTTACAGCTTAATTTGCAGGAGCAATGGAATTAAGATTAAATTTCATCTCTGAAGCCAAGAAAAGATAATTTACTAAAATCAGAAAAATCAGAAAATCTGAACAGCCATTCAGCTTCTGCTAGTCAAACTCACAAAATAATAATGGGGGACAAAAAGAGAAACTGAAAAGAGTTCGGTTAGTGTATTAGTTTTTAAGGCTGCTGTAACAAAGTAACACAGACTGGTGGACTTAAAACTACGGAAACATAACTGTCTTGTGGTTCTGGAGGCTAGAAGCCTGAAATCGGGGTGTCCCAGGGCCATGCTCCCTCTGAAACCTATAGCAGAATCATTCCTTGCTTCTTCTTAGCCTCTGGTGGTTTGCCTGCAGTCTTTGGCATTTGTTGGCTTATGCATGCACCACTTCAGTCCTCCAACTTTATGTGGCCCTCTCTGCATGTCTTCACACCATCTTTCCTCTGTGTTTGTCTCTGGGACCAAATTGATTCTTTTTAAGAGGACCCCAGCCATATTGGATCAAGACCCATCCAATTAACTTGGTTACCTCCATAAAGAGCCTCTTTCTAAATAAAGTCACATTCTGAAGTACTGGGGTTTAGGACTTCAACATATTGCTTTTTTGGGGGGACATAGTTTAGTCCACAACAGCTTTGTTAATAAAACAAAGCTAAGTCTTTACATATTTCTAAGGGGCATGCTTACTGCATTAAGCATATTTTATTTAAGCTGAGGAATTTTTCTCTCTCATTAAGTGTTGTAGAATGACCACCTGTAAAAGAAGTCAGCTGGAACTCTAGGCTACTACGATATGAAGGAAAGAAGTCCTCAGCATAGAAACAACCAGTGTTTGCCTTAACAGCAGGGAGCATAAGAAGGGTATTTGTAGAAAGTAAGTTAGCCTTTCTTGGGGCTTCACTGCCTGAACAAGGGGACCATCTGGGGGCTGTCACAGCTGCTCTGACCACACAGCCTGCCCTTTAGAATCAGACTGGGAGGAGCTGCTGGGCATCTCTGTGGGGTCAGCCAGTCTTTCCCAGACTCTACTCCAGGACCACCCACTACTTCACATTTTAGTCCTTTCCATGTGTGGACGGTGGATGCTAAGGTTGTTCTGGGGGTGGTTCTCAGGATCATTTTGTATGCAGGTGGACCAATCGTACTGATATTGCCTGTAAAGTCATTAGTACACCATCTAGCAGATAGGCTCAAAAATAATTTGGGTGAGTTTTAAAATATAATCAGCAATGAAAATAACTAAACTAAACTAAATTTTAAAAATCAAAGGATTTTTTTTTTAGTAAAAAAAATGTTTTTTTGGTGTTTAAGGATAACTAGGGTAGGTTACGTGGTCTCATATCCCAAGTAGATTCTAATCTTTTAAAAATTAGAAATCATTGTGTTGTAAGCATGAAAACTTTCAAAATGAATGTAGGTCGGTGATTTAAGAAAGCAGGTATTGATTGATATACATTGAATTTTAAAACTGAAAGTGACCATTATTCATTTCATTAACTACAATAAATTTAATGAGGAGGAAAATAGTGCTTCCCATTTTATTAAAAAAAAGTGTGAAAAAAAAGTGTGGAAAGTGAAAACTTCTCAGAAAGAAATGTTAAAATCAGAATGATTTATTCTTAGGTACAACATTAGAATTCTTGTCGTGATAGGCTGTCTGTATTTTGGTTAATTACAGCTTTATGGATTAAGGGATTTTTTCATTTTGTTTCAGATGGAAAGTGTTGAATCTGTATCATCATTTAGAGACAAATACAATTTTTAAATATTTAAACTAATGTAAATAAACATAAATGTGAATATATAGTCATATATGTATATATACATATATGTATATGTATGTATATATATCTTACCTTCATACATATAAATTATTTGTTAGAAAATGTCAGTATGATACAGGAAATGAAAAATGAAGACTGAAAAATGAGAATGAGAAAGATAAATATAGGGAGTGGGCTCAGGGAAATTCTCTCATTTTAAACTTCCTGGGTAAACGCTCTACAATTTCCTGGCCCCAGGGAATGTGCTTTTATCTCTGCAGTTCTGTGTTTTCTGTAATTTGACTTATCATTTGTTCAGCAGATTATAAAGCATTGTTTCCTTTGGTCTGCAGCGCTGGGGCTCTTACCTTCCCCCAACCTGAGGAATTCTGCCCATAAATCACTGTGTCTGGTTACTTTTTGAGATGAAGGCTAACTTTATGTCTGTAGTTGCCTGCCCTTTTACTGGAGGATGGCAATTTTCCAGTAACATTTCCTCTGCTCTCCGAAGAACCAAGCTGAGATAAAATTTTAACTTCTCAGCGGGTAACTAAAGAAAGTGTTCTTTTCTCTCTCTAGCTAATTTCAGTGCTGCTTATCAATAAATGTGTGCATGACAATGGCAGGGCAGAGGTGTGGTTTATGCACTGAAAGGTGTTGGAAGGCAATAGAAGAGTGGGGACCATGGTAGTAGAAGTCTTTAAACCAGCTGTAACATCCCTTGTTTTTGGTTCTTCTCCTGGGATCCCTGTCCTAACCCCACTTCTCACAATTCTTCCTTCTGTTACACCTTAAATTGCAGTCAACATAGTGGACATAGTACTTCCTTTTTAATGCCTTGGCCTACAGTGTTGACATCAAAATGAAAATTCAGCATCCTGCTCTTGGAGTCCCCACACAATGCATCTTACCTATTTCATGTGTCTCTCATAGTGGACTTCTTAAACCTAAAACTATGTTGTGTCATCTTTGGATTTTAATGTGCACCTGCAGCTTGGGGAATAGTCCAGAACTAGTGTCTCAGTAACCTGCAAGGACTTGGGGCAGCAGAGCAAAGGGCTGGGCTGGGATGTAACTGAGGTTACTGAACCAGTTATACAATTGTATTTCTGCCACCTGTTGACTTGAATTTTTTCTTCCTGAACTAGCCCTGCCCCTGGGTGAAAACTAAGGCAGTCCTTTGACTTTTCTGGTCACTTTTAGTGACTAGATATAAACGCATACTCAGACAAATAAGTGTAATGTCTAGTCTCTTATAATTAACAAAGCTCCAAACTTGATTTTTTAAAAAAATATTTTATATATTTATTTGTCAGAGAGCAAGAGTGATAAAGTGAGTAAGCACAAGCAGGGGGAGCAGCAGGTAGAGGGAGAAGCAGGCTCCCAGCTGAGCAGGGAGTCCATTGCAAGACTCCATCCCAGGACCCTGGGATCATGACCTGAACCGAAGGCAGACACTTAACTGACTGAGCCACCCAGGCGTCCCTTCCCGACTTGATTTTAAGTTGAAGCATCTCTTCTCTCTCCAGTTTGGGATTGTTACACATTGCAGGGGGGAAGTCCCTGACTGAGGAAGGATGGTGTGTTCCTTGCTTTTCTAAACTAGTGGTTCTGATGTCCCCCCTCCATATTCCTTTGGGGCCTGGAATGTGGGGAAGGTGAGAAGGAGGAGGGAGCATTGTTTTTAGTAGAGCATACTTCCATGAAGGTTGTCCATGTGCCATGGACTTGGAAGGTGTTTAAAGTGAACTCTGGTTGGTAAGTGTCCCCTGAAGGTGCTTTAGAGTGCCCTGCCTCCCACCTCTGCCAGCCACTGAACATCTTTTGCTTGTAATTCTCTGAAGAAGGGTAAGAGTGAATGTACCTCTCCTTAGGCTGGACTCTTGTTCCTTCCTAGGCATTTAGGGGTAGCTCCAGATATTTTCTATATACTTTTCTATTACATCCTTTCATCCTCTTATTATAAAATGGAATTAGAAAGAAAAATACTCACCATGAACTATAGGAAAATAAGTCAAATCTTGAGCATAGTCCTTAGTGCTTTAGAAACCCATAGTACATTATGACATTATTTGTTAGTGCATTTATTTCTAGAAATAAATAAATGTACTTCAGAAATAAATGTGCTAGTAATAAATGTACTATTAGAAATGAATGTACTATGTGTTTCATAGAAAGAGATGGTGTCATTGTCCTGAAGACTCTAGACTCAAGTATGTGGAGAGTAAACAATGCGTCAAAAGTGACTCTTCAGCACTTTCGATTCTATTGCAAGTGAATGTAGATTAAGGCACAGTCAGCTTAATGAGTTGTGCCTTTAAAGGCAGTTGAAAACTTTATAATAAAAAGAAGACATAAACCAGTGTTCACATGAACATAGTCTTTCTTAACTCTTAGTGAGAATCAGCCTGTGAGTGAGGTGTCATCAATTCCACTTGACAGACAATGAAATCAGGTTCAACAAGGCTAATGATTTGGGTGAGGTCACCAAGCAATATAGTGGGACAAAACCAGAATTCACATTCATATCTTTCTGACTCCAAATTCTGTAGTGTTTATACAATACCTTGTAGTATCCTGGAATATACCAAAATAGTAGAAACTTTTAAGTTAGTGAAATGTGGTCAGTAATTTCAGATATTCAGGAAAAGATGTGGAGTGAGGGGGGCTAGGAAAATGCCTTTGGGTGGGAGGACCATATGAAGGTCACCAGTTCATTCCACCTGGCTGAGCAGGCAGGTGCAACTTCTTGCCTTCACCTTCTCTTATTTTCGTAGGTAGAGGAGGACCATTTTTGGTCAAAGGGCTTTGATCCCTGTGCAAGTCTCTAAGCTCTCACTAACGTTTTGTAGGGGAATGTAGAGAAGAGCATATATAACATGGTGCTGTCACTAGGAATTTTTAAGAGCAATTTCAATAGTGTGATGGGTGGAGAAGGAAACAGAAGCAGCATCTTTTTAAAGACTGTCCATAGTAAAATAAATGGGGAAACAAGTTCAAAGAGAAGTTGATCTCAGCTTTTTTTTTTTTTTTTTTAATTTTAGGTTTCTCAAGACCTAGATACGTTTATAAGCAGGGAAAGAAGGCATGTAAGGAGAGGGACAGAGATTAATTTTGCAAGGAAGGAAGACCATGACATAACTGTTTCATAGCCTAGAACATATCAAGACAGACAACAGGGCTGCTCATGAAAATAAATAAACACATTTTGAGTCAGGGGTAAAAGGAGAAAAAATGAGAGAAATAGAGGAAGATAGAGAAGTTGGTAATCTTCTGTATAATTAATGTGATCATAAAATTTATCATCTAAACTACATCACTTTGAGATTGAAAGGGGCTCCTTCTGGAAGAGATGCTGAGATTATAAACACAAGCTCTAGCTAAAGGTGATGACTTCCATCTTCTTTCTAAAATTAAAGCCATCCCCTCTCTCTTTTTGTTCGCCCAAACATTCCTTACTCTATGAAGTGTAATTCATACCCATGTGGTATTTATTCATTAAAATTTTTTTTCAAGAACTTTTTATGTACCACACAGTATTCACTATACTCTGATATATGGTGCATCAGCCAGCAAAATGGTTTTGATAATGTACCCTATTACACTTTTTTGAACATGAGCCCTCAATAAAAATAAATTCATTTATTCATAAATTACATATATCTACCACAGAATTAATGTGCCATGTCCATTTTATTGTAAAAGAGGAAAGCTTAAAGATGAGATGAAGTTGCAATGTATAATATTTAATAACTATGTATTCATTGACTACAAAATCCTTTAATTCTACATGAAGCACTAAACTTATTAGTACTGAATTTTACTAGTACTAAACCTATCACAAATATTTTATTATATCTGAAATTGTTTATTTAAAATTTGAAACACAGTGATTCAGGATTGGCTTCTAAGTGGATATACTTATGAGTAACTGGAAAAAACACTCCCCAAAGCACAGTAAATGCAACTATGTAAAATATACTAACACAATATTTACAATGTTGGATATCAACTCATACCTTAAATAGGTTTCATATTTATTTATTTATTAATTTATTTTTTGGTTTGACTTTGAGTCAGAACCTCATGTGTCATCTCTGTATCTCTCTGGTTGATGGTTGACGAAGAGCTCATGCCTGTGCCATTCACATGCGTTTGTATCACTGGCATTCTCATCGATCTCCCACTTCTTTAGAGGAACATTTTGAAGGCTTTCATCTATCTCTGGGACTTATTAGTTAAAAAGCGGGTAATAAAAGTGACTTATATAGGTCCCATACTCCTTAGCACCATAATATACTAAAAAAATACGAATAAGTAAGTGGAGAGGCCACTGTCATCCCCTGTGTTAACCCCTCTTCCTTCATGATACTCTGTGAACCATGTGTGGTATGTCATTACCTGATCTGGACTAAACCAATCTTACTGCCAAGCATAGAGAAATAGTAGTAAGAATCTTAAAGTCTTCTTCCTGTACTCTGGCAGGTTGACTTGGGGGGTGCAGGCATGGATTTTGATGTAATATAGATTTTGATTCAAAATTTGCTCTGATAGTTAGAATTTTTGTGATATTGGACAAGTTACTTTGTTTCTCTGAAATTTAGCTGTCTATTTGCCTTAAAATGGTGATAATAATACTTGACTCAGGTTCTCTCTTTCTCTTTTTAATTGAGAGTCAGGTACAACAATAGCCATGAACAATAGCCATTATGCACCTAATGCATAATGCATGGCAGGAGCTTATTCACCCATAGTCTTCCTCTCCCCTTCTCTGCTTTTCTTCTCCCATCTTCTTTCTGGCCTAACATGATCACTCCACCTTTCATGCTTTGTTCCTGTGTTTGAAAAGTGAAGGAGAAAGAGAAACTTGGTATATTTCACCAGCTACTCTGAGACCTCAGATTTATTTTTCTAGAATGGCAGTTTCCACACATCTCTAACAGAAAATGGGCAAGGGCACCTCTCCCTATATTCATATATGCCATACATTTCTCCTATGACTCATCATCCAGAATAACACATGAGGTCACATTAATAATAGTAGCTCAAAGTCCACTAGTGTTGCTGGCTCTCCCCACTTGCTGGCAAAGAACTTTGAGTCACCCTGCCAGCCCACCCACTGGTATTTCTGGAACTCTCTTAGGGGGGCCTTAAATGTGCTCACAAGCATTTTCAGCCTATACACATCCAGCAACACTGGGTGGTTTGCCATGCCCCCGTGACAGTGTTTCCCTGACACAGCTCTATATACTCTCTTGCTCCTTCACTGGACATTTCAGTCCTTCCTGTGACTCTAACTCAGCGTAGTTAGCACCTGGACTGACTCTCCAAAGAAGACCTGAGCTCCCTTCTGCCAAATCCGCCTGGGGTCTGTGTCAGGGGAGTGAGAAGGAATAGGAGGTGAGGAAGGAAGTAGATTCTCTTCCCCATGCCTAATCTTCTGGAAGGATAGGGTCACAATAGATATAGTATATGACGTAATAGAAATAATTATTTTAATTAACAGTTGCAGCTCCCTCTCCCTCTCCTGGGCTTCTACATGTGTCCAGGAGACCTGGACAGGGGCAGTTCTGGAAAGATGTACCCAGGATCCCTATTCCATTCTGCTAACTAAACATTTGTCACGGGCTCAGCTCATCATCTTTATTCCCTTAGCATAGACTTCCAGCCTCTGTCCAAAAGACCTTTGGGCAAGTTATCTAGCTATATACCCAGATATGCCTAACCCCCAGAAGGAAGTGTGGCTTGAGTTCTGGTTCCAAGGGACTTGGGATCAATCTGAGAAACTCTGGTGATTACCTTCTCTCTAGTTCACTAGAAAGCAACAGCATCAACTTCATCTTCATTCTGATCTTCATCCGTGTAATAATTATAATAATCATCATCATCATCATAACAGCTACCATTAAGGTGCTTCTTATCAACTGGATGCATTTCATTAAATAGTACATGATGTAACTTTTTACATAAGACTTGCTCAGGCATGACTGAAGATAGCTGTACCAGGAGAACATAGCTGTACCAGGAGAACATAGCTCAAGTCCAAGGTGAATTTCTACTATGTCAGGGTCTTTTTTGTCACCCCAAACATTACTAAAACCTGACATACTAATGAGAGGAGGTGTGCAGTCAGGAACTGGAGGCAAAGACCTTAGAGATACACACTGGAGAAATTGTAACATAACTTGTGTAGATCTGAGCTACCAAAAGCATTTAAGAAAGAAGACTGAAAATGTTCTTCTGGCTCCAAATGATGTAATTTTCACAAGTTTGTTCTATGTAATTCATTTAAAGGGCAAAAGTAACTTATTTTTTCCACATTGTGCATTTTAATGAAATGCCCTGGAAGCATCAGCATCTCCTTATCTTTTCCTCCTTTAGAAAGAGCCATGTATAATGAACACACTGACACTGAAATGAGTAATTAATATGCAGCCTGTTTAGTCAGTATGAATCAGCATTTTGATGATGTTTTGCAAGGGTAGGATTATAATTGGCAGGATTTCTGCCTTAAGGTTGATAATTCTGGATTCTAGAAGGAACAAATGCATGAAATATTACTGTTAATTTGTTTTATAAAGCATATATCCTTACAAGGGATGAGTAAAACTTATAGAGGAGACAAATTAATAAAAACTAATTAAATATGTACTAGCTTTTGAATATTCAGGTCATTGAAATTTTGTGACAACCCTCAAATTATTCAGAATAATAATTTTAAAAACCAATGTAGGGATTTTCATCTGTGTATGTTATCTATAAGATTAGCAGATTCTTCAAGATTTACCAGCTGTCCTCTCATTGACCTCATAGTAGTTGTAATTCAAAGTGTTGGTCGATTTTTCCAGTTACCTGATTTGCAAGGACTTCTATAGTATTCTTGGGGAAAGGTCACTCAACCAAACAGAGTTCAGAATCCATGTTTCTTCCATGAGTGCAGATTGTTTTTTCCCTTGGCAAACAAGTTCAGCCTCTGAGCCATTGCATAGTTCTTCCTCTTCCTTCTCCACCAAGTTATTTACCTCTCTCTTTAGAAACCCAACTTTCATAACATTCTTCCGATTTGTCCTATGTGACCCTTATCTCTACTAGGAAGGACTTAGTAAGTGTTTTTTGGAGCGCAACTCTTCTGTGATACTTTGGGTAAAAGAGTTTTGGGGCAGCAGGGTGGCTCAGTGGGTGAAGCCTCTGCCTTCGGCTCCGGTCATGATCTCAGGGTCCTGGGATGGAGCCCGGCATTGGGCTCTCTGCTCAGCTCTCTGCTCAGCGGGGAGCCTGCTTCCTCCCGTCTCTCTGCCTGCCTCTTTGCCTACTTGTGATCTCTGTCTGTCAAATAAATAAATAAAAATCTTAAAAAAAAGTTTCATAAATAAAGAATGGAGGGGAATGTTGCTTTTATGATATCCCTCTGAGAGACTAACAACATGACTTAAAAGTTTTGCTGTTAAGAAGCTTATCTTGATTAACTTATTTGCTCGCACATTTACAACCCTAGGAATGGTTTTGTGGAATGTCTCTAGGAACCAACTACTATAGCTGTGATATTTGGATAAGTTTGCAGCTATCATTTTCAGGGTTTTTAATCATTCTTTCCCCATTTGATACAAAGTTCTTCAGTTTTGTTGTCCCATCTGGCCAAATATCCACATGTACTCTGCTCAAAGCAGGCATCATTTTCAGGGTTTTTAATCATTCTTTCCCCATTTGATGCAAAGTTCTTCAGTTTTGTTGTCCTATCTGGCCAAACATCCACATGTACTCTGCTCAAAGCAGGCTTTTATTCACATCTCCCAAATGAAAAATGGAAAGTTACTGTGGCAGACCTAGAAGTTGTCATTCCTATCTAGATTTGAAAGATTCCTCCTATTTTTATAAACAGGACCTAGCAAGTCTGTCCTCTATGACCTTGTCTGTCGCTTTTTAAAATTCTCTAGTCACCACCTTAGTCACAAATGCTGCTAAACAAATTCAACTTCAAAGCCTTGTCATGGGCCTTGTATTTTAGTTCCTATTACTGAAGTCTGGCCTTTCCCGCGTATGCAAGGCACAGCTGGTAATGATGGGGACCAGATGATGGCCCAGCAGCACATTAAAGGTTTTTACCAGGATGTGGTTTGATGGTTTTGCTTGGGTATTTTGTTGTTGTTATTTTTCTTCCCCTGGAATGTGAGTTGTGGCCAAGAATTATTTCCCTGATTACATTTTTGCTATCCCTCTACATTTGGAGAGTTGGAAAATGTACAGAGACATAAGGAACATGCTTGTAAACTGCATCTCAAGCTTACTAATAAGCTTTTTTGACTTTTAGCTGTGATCTTCTGTTTATTCAATAAATATGCTTCTGTTATATCCAAAGTATCATGAAGATATCTTGGTCTTATCACTTTAACCAAAGCATCATTATTCTAAGTTTTAAAAAAATTTAAATATGTATAGGTATGATTCTTCGAATATTATAGGACAAGTGTCCAACCTGATGCTGTATGTTTGCATCTTAATGTGGTGGAATGTGCATAGGTATAGGATCACTGGTTAAAGTGTACTGTGAACAACATATAAGATATTACTATTTAAGGTATTTATTGCATTTTTATCATTATGGAATCATCACGTGTTCATTGTAAAGAATTTGAACAATATGGAAAAGGATGAGAAAGAAATTTAAAATGATCTATTATCTCACCACCATGTGTATCTTACTTTCTATTTCATGGGGTTGATGGAAAAAACAATGGGATAAGTATAATTGACACTAATGTCAGCATTATAATTAGACAGTTTGCCTATTGGTAATATTTATCATACACAGAACCTGTTCCTAACTTCACATTCAGAGGTTTTTAAGGTTGGAGCTCTTCTGTTCTGAGACGCCTTTCTTCCTTTCCTGCCCCTCACCATACTGATACTCTCTTTAGGATATTTTTACCAGTCCCCAGACTTCGAACTACATCTCTCCCAAAGGTGTATCTCTAACCCTGGCCACTCCCTGGAATCTTAACTACCATTTTAATATCTCAATTTAGATGTCCAAGAGACCTCTCAAGTTGAAAACCGAAGTGAACCCCTGATGTTCCTTTCTTCAGACTTTTTTACTCTTAATGTGGAGCATCACATCCATCCAGATGCTCAAATCAAAACCTGAGAAGTTGTTCTTGGTTGCTCTTTTTCCTTCCCCTCTTTCCCTCATCTAGCATCTGTGAGTCTGGAGGGAGAAAGATTTGGGGTAATGCAGATTTGCCTGAGCCAAGTCATTATTAAAGAATTTCTATAATTTATAAATTTATAATTTATATATATATATATAAATTATATATATATATATAAATATATACATTATATACATATATATATAAAAATATACATTATATATATATATATATATAATTATAATTTATAGGGGTCAGTTCTCCCTATGCTAGAAGCAAATGGTCCTGTCAACTCCTGTGCTGGGGGTAGGCATGGCTTTGGCAGAACAAATGTTTTCCATATTGGAAAAAAGGAAAAACCCTTATGGATGTCCCAGCAATATGTAGCAGACTTCAATAATTGCTGTTTTGGCAGCAAAAATGAACCCCAAGTGCTGAAATGTTCAAGCAGTGGTCTTTTGAGTAGCTGCCAATGAAGAATGTTCACCAGGTTGGACAAAAATCAGACGTCCCATCAAACCAAGAAATTAGGGGAACTTGGGTCAGAGGATCAGAACTGAAAACAGTAGGTTATCTTTTGGGGTGATATGTTAATCCATTTCCCCTCTTCTTCCATAAGGCACTTGCTGGAGTGAGCTGTTGGAAGGGAGTTGGGGGAGGGAAATGGAAAAGGAGTGGAAGGAAAGGAAGGTAAGGATACTCTGGTTCAGAGCTTCTCCATGGGGCTGTTGACCTTTGGGAAGGATGGTTTGTCTTGGTGCAGACTTCATTGCACACTGGAAGATATTTAGCGTGTCTGACCCTGAATGCCAGAAGTAAATGCTAGTAAATGCCAAAGTGCCCATCAGTCATTGGGATAAATAAAAAGTGTCTACAATTCTATAAATATGAAGCAGCCCCAACTTCCTTGGGGTTCTTGGAATCTATTAGGAAGGAGAGAACACTTAAGAGAGATTTGAAGCAATGATGTATGTGTGTATGTGCTTGTGTGAGAGAGAGATTGGTGGCTAAGAAAATGCTCTTTTACCATCAGGAGTGGTCAGACGGAGGAAGATGTGAAGACTTATTGGATCAAGAGCAACGCCTACTTCAGGATCCTCAAGGATTTCTAACACAGGGCAGAGTGTCCATTGCCAGGGTCCTATGGGAGAATGCCTTCAACCTCAGCTGACAGCAATTTCTGAGGCCCAGCCAAGATTAGATTTATTTTGCCATATGTATCTAAAATGCTGTTTGAGTAGGATTCTCTTAAAAACCCTTACATAACTAGAGTGTGTGATACATATGAACATCTGTGATGTCATTTTCTTTGTGGTAACATTCCACTGGCCTGAGTAATACTGCCTAAAAACATATGCTCTAGCTTCCTACAGCCTGTGCTTGGGGTAAGGAATCACTTTGCTGATGACACTTATATAGAAAGATATGTAGAGGAGAATCTTAGACAGCTTAGACTCAAATCTCCTTAGAGTATTTAATCTTATAAATACACCATCATGTAGCATCCCTTTGGGCTGGTCATTTTACTTCTCTGAACCTATCTGTTTTCCTATCTGTTAAACAGGGCCATTGACACTTACTCTGCAGTGTTGTAGCAAAGAAGGGATAAAATTATTATGTAAAGTATCTGATACACATTTTGTGACTCAATAAACATTAATTCCATAATTGGCCAGATAGTCAAGATAATTACCTGGCGTAAGGAAATTCCTTTGGGCTAAAGACATTATAGAGTTTTATAAGTCTGTGTTCTTCAGGTACTTTCCAGCCTTCCTCTTGACCTACTCATGATTTTGCACAGCCAGCATTAGACAAGTTAGAATAATGAATCTTACCCTCATCTGGTTGATTACACATCACATCACACTACAATTTAAGCTGAAACATCACACATATGGGGGTATGTAAGCAGGTCCCATAATATTTATAGAGCCAAAGGAAGGTCACAGTATGCATTTCAATCTGGGCGTCAGATGCCAATTTTGTTCCAACCAGTGGGTGGAAACAAAGAGGAAGGGGAAAAAATTCCACTAAACTGATTTGTGCTTCAAGCAGCTCCAGCATTTATATCCTCACTGCGTGACTGAGAACGTGTTTGCTCTCATATAAGGTAACATTGTTGCCAAAGACTTCTGAATTATCTGTGAGAAACGCAAACAATTAGAGAGATTTCTTAAGAGGCATGCAAAAGTTACGCAAGTCAGAAATACCGGTAACCATATAAACATTAAGATGATAAAAATGAATTTGGGATCCATGTAATCAGACATAAAAATGGAACAGGCTGTTAAAGGTGCTTTTTCTTGCACACAGCCTTTATTATTCAGAAAGTTCCACCTCTTTCCCCTAACCCCCAGTTCTAGTTTCTTCCTCATCTTGTCGCAACACAGCCCCTGTACTCTCCTCACTCGATGTCCCTTAGATCACTACTAATATTCCCCGTATCACAGAATGGATATTAAAACATGTCTTTATAAGTTTACATAGAACATGAACCTAAAAAAATAATTACAAGAATCGCTGAAGCAAAAAATGTAGCAAAGTCCCAATGTTCTCACTTACTAATTAACCCAGACAAAGGCGCACTTTCCAAAACTGCTTTCATTTCATGTAAGAGTGCCAAAATTAATGAACTATTTAATTAATTTACCTCAGCTGGAGTCTCAAAAATGTGGTACCTAGTTCTTAGGAGAAGCACTTTTATTTTTTTTTTTTAATAGAAGCAGAGAAAACTGGGAAATGAGCCAATGGCTTCTGCCTCTCTTGCAATATTTTCTCTCCTGGCCCCGAGGTTAAATATACTCATCACAGACACAGGCACAGACATGGGTGACCTCTTAGGGACTGAAAAAGGAATTAGAAACAGCAAAAGAGGCGAAAATAAACACTGGATCATTGCTGAGATTTGTATCATATTTGAGCAAAATAATCATAGCTGAGCATGAACTGGATACTTACTATATCTGTGTTGAGTCCCAGTGCTGAGTGCTTTACAGGTGTTATTTATCTGTTCCTCATACAGCTCTAAAAGGTAGGTATGCAGTGATGATAATAGCAAACATCCAAGTAGCATGTATTATGTGTTAGGGAAAGATATCGGTACTTTGTAAATATCAGCTCATTCAGTCTTAGTAACAATCATGTGGAACAAATACTATTAGCATTCCTGTTTTACATATAAGGAAATTGAGGCACAGGGAATTTCAGCAATTCGGCAAAGATCATAGGAAATAGTGGACCTAGAATGTCCAGAGAGAGTTGGTACCAAATAGTGCAGTAACCACCAAGCAATAGTGTTATTAGCCTAAATTTCTCCTGGGTTAATTTATACCCAATGTCTTCTAGATTGCCAAGATTAATATTGCTGAGAAAAGAGACTAGAGTGACCCCAGTTAGGGAGGGAATGAAGAGTGATATATGGAGAAGATGGATAAGGATGTGCCCTTTTGAAGGGCACGTGCGTGTGCACACACACACAGAGGCAAAAAAAAAAAAAAAGGAAGGTGAGGGGAAACCAGTGAACAGGCACCTAACTGGAAGTGCACGTGGTGTATTTTAGGTGGGAAAACACTCCATGCCTTTACAGTGTCTTCAGCCTTGATTCCTGAGGGATGAATTCCCGAGTTGCTTACTGGCAGCAACTGTGTGCGAACAGCCGTCTTTTATCTAGACTGGATTCCTAACTGCCGTTCATGTTCTTCTATCATTCTTTCCCTCACCTAACAGCCAAGAGTGGGAGCATTTAAAAATATAAATCAGATTATGAGGCTCCCCTGTTGGGAATCATCCAAAGCCTTTCATCTTCCTTAGAATAAAATGCAGACTTCCCACCCTGCTGTTCAGAGCCCTGAGTGACCTGCCCTTTGCCTAACTAGGTGGAACAGTTTAGTCTTGAGAAGGATATTACCCCATGGATATACATTACTTAGCTGAAAATATCTTCTGTAATATAATATTCTTCACTACCACACGTGGTGGGGAAATTTACATTTACCTGCTCAATAGTTTTTGGAAATTTAATTGAAAAATCACTCGGGTTTGGTTTTTTTTTTTTTTCCCCTCAGATAATTATTTAATTCTAATGTTTGCTCCTGTGCAGTGCCCCACAGCTGTAAAGTTCATGGTTGTAAAATCACAGCTTGGTTTCAGGATACTAAGCCAAAAGTACATAGCAAATCCTTTCTTGAAAAGCAGTAATGCACACATTGCATTGGAAATATCTTTTAGAGTAGCTTCTGAACAAATTATATGTCGACTGGGCATATGCCACTTCTATAGAAGAGTCTGAGCTGAAGGCAATTGAGAATCAACAGATGCAGAAAGAGTTCTTGCCTTCCTCTTATCTGCCTGAAAGCAAGGCCTAAATTTCCCTTTGAGAAAGGAACTCCCCTCCATTTTCCCACCCACATATCAAGAGAGAAGAACAATGCTTATCTTCAAAAATGGGGAGTCCACACCAAGATGAGTTTGTATAAACAGACCTTACTAAAATAGGCCCTCTATTATTATTATATTATTTATTATTATTTCCTAGTAACTGCCCCCAAATGTATCATCCCTTGAAGGCCAGACCTTCATTTCTTTGTTAAAAGGGTATATAAACCTCTGAATCTAACTGCTTCTTTGAGTTTCACTTTTTTCTGTAAACTTCTCTGCATGTGAATATTAATAAAATATATATACCTTTTTCCTGTTAAACTGTCTATTGTCATGTAATTTGTAGGCCACCAACCTTAAACTTTGAGGGTAGAGGAAAAGTTTTTCCTCCCTGACAAATACATTTATACTTGTAGTAGGGTTTTTAACCCATGAGCCACCCAGGTGCCCCTACTTGTAGTAGGGTTTTTAAATGGTTTTTAAATGGAACCAGAAGATATTAAATACCGTAGCACTTGAAAGGAAGTGCTAGACTATAGTTAGAATTAACAAAGTGGTGTCACAAAAACTTAACCTTTCACCCACATTGAGGGTATAACTACTGGGGTTTTCAGAGAGGTAGAGGTGTTTGTGAGCTTTGGGTCTGAAAATTAAATAGAAAAAAGATTTTCTTTTATAGGGAGGAGTGAATAGGACTAGCAAGAACTCTGTGGGAACCAGGGCAAGTGGGGGGTGTATGTAAGCAGACAGCATGATCAGGGAAATTTAACAGGGAATGTTTCTCTAGGGGGTTAGCTGATTCTTGGAATGAACCAAGAAAGGGGATGTTTTGCACCTGACTGCTCTAGTGCTTGCTCAGACTTGGGGACAAGCCCAAGTTTAGGGATGTGTAGGGAGTAGAGAAGCCTGACTAAAGTGTGGTCAAACCGGTTTACTGGGTAATGAACAGTTTTAAGTCCTTGGTCAAAGGGAATTACCAGAAGAGCTTACTGCCTTTTAGAAGAGACATAGTGGACCAGGATTTGCTTTCTGTGTGGGATGTACGTAAACTGAGAGGCTAGCTTAAAGTGGCCTATGGTAGCAAATAAAATAAAATATAAAAATAAATTAAATTAAAATAAAATAAAAGAAGGGAGCTACTATTTAAAGAAAATAATTGCACTTAGAGTTAGTTAAGGTAGAGAATGTTTATCTGGCCTTCTTATGAAAGAGATCTTAGCTAACAGGACCATCTGAAAGAATGAATGGACTTTGGCAGAGAAGCTGATGGTGCTACTAGGTTATCAGAGGCTGAGTGAGAAGGATAAAGATCTGTTTCTCTTTAGCAAAGGAAGAGCAGGTAAGAGATTCTGAGATTCAGGTATACAAAGAACTCATAAATGAACTTCATCAGAGAATGAATGAGTTTGCATTTCTTACCAGGCTTGAAAAGCTCTGTTGCTAGGTCAACACAGTGGTACCAGTCACACATGAACCTTCCTGTGCCTCTTTGCTTTCCTTGTACTCCCCTTCTCCTTCCTAGAAGTCATAAATTGGTTAACAAAACGTGTAAGGAAGGAAAATATGGCTGTTGAAACTGGCTTCTCCGAAGCTTTAAATTAAAAGCAGTAATGGTTCCAAATAACCAAACAAGGAAGGGAACAGCTTAGAGGAAGAAAGGCATGTATACCTGACTTCGGAAATATTCCAGCCACAAAGTAAAATTACCTAATCTTGTTAATTATTTATCTAAAAGTGCCATCAAAATGAAGGATAAAGTTTCAATATGTAGGTTGCATTTTTATTTATTACAGGTCATGGTTAAAAATATTGGGTGTTCTTTAATCACTGGTAAGGCCTTGCCACTTATTCATTTCTCCGTATCACAGTGGAAACAATGATTTGCCTTTTGTTTGGAGAATATTTTTGTTAACATCTGGTTAAGAAATACCTCAGACTGTTTGGAAAACTGTAGAGAAGTGTGGAAACTAAAACAGTCAAATGCCTGAGTCATCCATTAGGATCCTCTTTTTGAATACCTTTGGCTGAGTCCGAATTAACAGAGTATGATGACTAATCACGTCAATTCTCTTTCTGCCACATTACCCCTAGGTTTGCATCTCACAGAAGCTTCCTGTTGATCTCTTCTACAATATTTTGAAATCTCAATATTGATTTCTTTCGGAGGAGCTCCCTTGAGATATCGTGCCAACCTCATTCAGTGACGACACCCAGCTCACTTGAGGACAATCGATGATCTATTCTGGACCTGATCAAATTGCTTGGTGTTACTGTGATTATGCATCCTCCCGGACTGAGAGCAATCAGGCAGCGAATTATCAGGACATTGACAGATTAGCCTCATCAGTTACCTGCTGTGACCACCAGTTTTCTGTATATTAATAAGGAAAAAAATAGCCTGCTGATTGTCATTTAAATTACATGAGGATATATTTGTCTTTCAGAACTCCAAGGCGTTTAAATGTGATGTAAGATCAAAATTCATTAAAGAAGGCCAAGAGATGTTCCAGCAAACATTTCCCAAGAGGTTAAAGTGTAACACTTGCATAGTAGAGTAGATAAGTACATTTTGTGCTTCATCATTTTCAATATGAAACACAATTTAAACCAAAAAATATTTATGTAAGCATTGACTCTGGGTAAAAGACTATGCTGGGCCCTGTGAATAAAAAGATGTCTTGTGGGCACGTACCTTCCAGTGCACACTGATGGCTTCTCGATGCCAGGTCTGCAACTCTTCTGAGAACTTTCTTTGGCCGTGGGACTTGCTCAGTGAGCATGCAAAGCAGGCTGGAAGAATCAGGGGGTTGATGCCCTGGGAGCAGCCCCAGCCAGTGACAAATAGGGGCTTTCTTGGCCCTCAGGTGGGACAATTCTTGGGTGTATGCTGCACCATCTCTTAGAGATATCCAGTAGAACTCTCTCAGTAACCCAGAGTGCTTGATGCTGATTAACTTACCCTACACTGGCTTTCTTCCCTTGCCTGCCTCACTCCTCCACTCTCCTGATGGGTGCTTCCTGGGATCACTTTCCAAATTAACTACCTGCACCCAAATCCTTGTAACAGATTGTGCTTCTGAGGAATTCACCCCAAGAGAGCAGACAAGCACAAGGCAAGTGAAATAACCAGCAAACCATCTAGCTGTTTAAAGTAAGAACAGAGTGTATAAGAGAAATAATAGTAGAAGCAGTAAAGTTTTGGGCTTTACTCTTACTTTACTCTGTGCTAGAAATTATGCAAAGCACTTTTACACATTCTACTGCATTTAATAATTAGAAAACCCCTAGGGTGCCTGGATGGCTCAGTGGTTAAGCCTCTGCCTTCGGCTCAGGTCATGATCCCAGGGTCCTGGGATCGAGCCCCGCATCAGCCTCCCTGCTCAGTGGGGAGCCTGCTTCTCCCTCTCCCACTGCCCCTGCTTGTGTTTCCTCTCTCTCTCTGTGTCTCTGTCAGACAAATAAATAATATCTAAAAAATAAAAAAAGGTAGGTACTCTTATAACTCAGAGGTACAGAGAGGTTAAGATGCTTAAGATCACACATATGTCCAGTTGGGGAAAGGAGAATTCAATTGTATTTCTTTGAGATGCAGAAACTATTTCAAAATCCAGTACTCTTCTGCCTCCCTGATGTTGTATGGTTATTGAATCCCAATTTGCAGAGCTCCCCAGGTGGGGAGCACGGAGGCACTAGGTCCTGAGTCGCCTTAGAAGTTCATGAGACAACTGAGGAACATCAGAGGGGATCCCTCAGGTTGCTTGGTATTCTAACAAGAAAGGAATGTTAACAGTGTGAGCAAAGCTGTGGTCTGGAAACATCAGAGGAACTCCAGCCATCCAGAACCCTACCCAGACACCCCCAGTGCATCTGTAGTCCATGTGTGGCCACTGTTCGGGAAGTAGAATTGGAAGTTTATGTTCTGATTCCATAGAGAGACAAACCTCAGTCAGAGTCTTGGCCCCATCATTACTGTTCCTGAGATTTTGAGTGAGGTGAGTTACCTCCATCTTGGAATCTCGGGCTTATTATTTGAACAATACGAGTTATTTCATGAAGCTGTTGTGTGACTAATTCATTTAAAGAACTTGCCTTTTGCTTGGCACATTCAACATATATTAGCTGTTATTTATGCAAACCATGTCTTATGCACATGGGCTGACCCTTTTCACATTTCACAAAAATTTAGCCTCTTCACAAAATTCAGGTGCACAAAGCATGACATTGTTTTATTGAAGATTTGTGGAACTAATATACAGAATGAATAAAGAAATGAATTCTTGGCAAGTTGTCCTCATAAGACCCGTTTCTCTGATCCTTTTTTACTTAGCTGTTAGAGTCTTGTAAGACTGCCAGGTGGGGAGCACGGAGGCAGTAGGTCCTGCTGGGAATGTACCCTGGCATGTGTGTGATAAGACCCACTTTTCTACTGCCCTAGAAGAAGCTCTAGTGGGAATCCTTCTGAAGGCCAAGTTCAAGTTCATGCCACTGCGTTTGGCATGTATGGGAGTACACAGAAATCAGAAGACACATGCTTAGCTACTAAAAGGCAAACTGGTAGAATAATCCACAAGTTTGGTGCTGACTCCAGATGGCTTGGATTTTAACCTATTATAAAACGTTCTTCGATAATACCCTTTATATTAATAAAATACCACTTTTTTAAAAATCTTAAGTGGAATTTGGAACATGTATTTCCACAAATTATCATCCATATACTTGGGGATATTTTTCATTGCAGTGCAAGTTGATTAGGTGTGAAGGGTGTTTTGTACTTAATACCAGCCTTATGCTTGATCTTATGGAAGATTCCAGAGAAATGCAAGCCACATTTCCTTCCCTAAGAAGCCTATAATTTCAGCAGGGGAAGGAAGAGGAGGAACTAGCACATGCTTAATGCAGAGAAGGAAGGAAATGGTGGAGTGGGAATGTTCTAAGGAAAAGGGAATGCAATGTGAACTTGGGTGTTTAAGATGGTTGTGACTTGGGTGAAAGCCTCAGGTGAAATTCATGAAGCAAGGAGTAACATGGACAAAGGTGAGAGAAAGAATAGGAAAGATTTGTGTAGGAGACAGTGAGCCTATTGGCCTGGCAGGGGTGGGAATCATGGAAGGTAGATTTGGGAAAGGGAAGTGGACTCTTACTGGGTGGGGCTTTTTTTGCCCAGGGAAGGCAGTAGTACCCTCCAAACATTCTTCCAAGCTACCATCTTTTCCCCTCTATTGATGCCACAGGATCCTAGCTGGTGTCCTGGAATCCAACCTGTACTGCTTACATCTAGTGAAGTAATATTTAAAATACTGAACTAATCTTGGGACGCCTGGGTGGCTCAGTTGGTTAAGCAGCTGCCTTCGGCTCGGGTCATGATCCCAGCGTCCTGGGATCGAGTCCCACGTCGGGCTCCTTGCTCCGCAGGGAGCCTGCTTCTCCCTCTGACTCTGCCTGCCACTCTGTCTGCCTGTGCTCTCCCTCTCTCTCTCTCTCTGACAAATAAATAAATAAAATCTTAAAAAAAAAAAAAATACTGAACTAATCTTGTCATCTTCCTGCTGATAACCCTTTCTCAGCTTCCCTTTGCTATTGGGAGAAAGACAAGACCTTTAATCTGGCCTGCATGGCTCTTGTTTCTGCTGACCTCCCAGCGTCATCCCACCTCCTTCACACTGTCTTCAGCTCTCCCCCTTTCACACTCTTCCCTCAGGCTCTCTTTCAGTCACCCTGGCCCTGATTCAGTTCCCCAGTGCACCCTTCCACCCCACTAGAAGCTTTGCCTGTGCTGCTGCTTCTGCCCAGAAGGCTCTTTCCCCCCATTATCTCTTTGACCTATTAGCCAATCTCTATCTTACATACCGAAGCTCACATAAAAATTTCTGGGGGATGCTTTCCTTAACTCCTCAGACTATATCCCATATTGTATGCTCCTAAAACACCCTGAACCTCTGTCTCATAAGACCATCTCAATTTGTACTTACCAGTTTATTTATTTTCTTGTTTTAATGCCACCCTACTGGACTGTAAACACCAAGAAGAAAGAAAACACAGCAGTTTGCTCTCCATTGTTTTTCTCGCATGTAGCACATTGCCTGGCAAAGAGTTAACAAAGATCTCCTAGATTAATGGATGGTTGAATGCATGGATTAGTGAATGATTAATAAATGGACACACAGGAGTTTAGATCAGATTTGATATCTACTTCCTCACTACTATCAAGTTTATTTGAAGAATATTAGTTGCTTGTTTTATTTAAGCTCCCTATGTCTATCTTCATCCAGTTAGTTATTTTAGAACTGCTGTTTATGAGTTGTGAAGCCAATTCTACACCCACCCTTATCTTTCTTTCCTTTGAGTCTTGCTTGTTTTAAAAAATGAGGTGAGGAAAGTAAATACTCCAATTTTGTGGTTCAGTTCACATTTCATTTTCTCTCTTATTCTGAGCATCTAAATGGTTTGAAAAGCCAAACTTTTGCATTTATATTGCTGTTTTCATTGACAGATTTCTAAGAGCTTTAAAAACATGTATTGATACTTACACTAGCATTCCAAACTACCAAAATATATCCACATTAAGCTCCTTTTAGATATAGATGCTATTAATGGATTCCCAATACAGTAGGAACAGTTTCAAATACAGATGGAGGTTTTCATTAAATCCACTAAATTGACTAATGGTGAATTCCTCCAAGAGGCATCTGTCACTCTAAATCCAACAACAACGATACCTGTTCAAATAATATGTGGATTTAGGAAGCTCTAGTTTGGAAAACTAAAGGATTTGAAATATTTGCAAAGAGAAAAGGGTCGGATAACATTACTCTGTTGCTGACTTCTTGAGAAATATAATTGAATCTTCAGCTTTACATTTTTTCCTAATGTATACATCTAAAACTATCTACTTTCCATCAAGCACAATTTTTTTCTGTCCCCTGTGGATTTTGTTATGCCATATTTTAGTAATTTTCACTTAAACACATTTTCTGATTTCTCTTAGAATTTCTTTATTTGACCATGTGTTCTTAACAAATGTATTGTTTCGTTTTCAAGCATGTGACCACTTTCTAGTTATATTTTTTAAAAATTTACTATTAATTTCAGCTTTAATTCCACTGTGGTAAGAGAACATTCTCTATGTGATTTCAGTTCTTTGCAATTTAAGACTAGCTACATGGTCTATATGCAAAAATTTATAATTTTTGTAAATGTTTTGTAGGCATTTAAATACATATTCTTCAATGTGTGTAGTATTACACATATGTCAACTAGATCAAGTTTGTTGTGTTATTCGAATCTTTTATACCCTTCCCGTTTATTTTAGTCTGTGTTATCAATTACTGAGAAGTGCTTACTAAAATCTCCAACTATACTTTTGCATTTGTCAACTTCTCCGATTTATTCTGCCAGTTTTTACTTAACTCTATTTTGATGTTATGCTATTAGTGCATGCAGGTTAAGAATTATTGTATCTTCTGAGAAGGTTGGCACTTTCATCACAGAATGTCTCTTCTTACCATTTTTCTTTAAGCTCTTTCTTGTGATTTCAACATAGCTATATTAAGGTTTCTTATTTGGTGGGAAGGGCATTTTACATGGATTTTATAATTCTATTCTTTTATTTTCAGCTTGTCTCTTTACATTAAAGTGTGAGTTCCAAACAGCATATGGTTTTTTTTTTTTTTAAATCTGTACTTTTTTAAAAGATTTTATTTATTTATTTGACCGAGGTCACGAGTAGGCAGAGAGGCAGAGGGGGGAAGGGAGGGAAGCAGGCTCCTTGTGAGCAGAGAGCCCAGTGCAGGGCTGGATCCCAGGACCATGATCTCAGGATTCTGACCTGAGCCAAAGGCAGAGGCTTAACCCACTGAGCCACCCATGCACCCCCTCTACTTATTCTTATAGTCTTTGTCTTTTAATTAGAATATTTGGTTTGCTTACCTTTAATACATTTGTTGATATGTTTGAGTTTTCTCTTTGTCCCACCTGATATTCATTCCTAGTTTCTCTTTTCTAGTCATCTTTTGGGTCCTTGTATTTTATTTTTCCACTTCTTTCTATTGGCTTGTTAACACATATTCTTTCATTTCATATTCACTAATTTCATGAATATTCTATTCATTTAGTGGTTACACTAGAGATAATAATGTGTGTCCTTAACTTTGTTAGTGTCATCTGTAATTTAGTACTTTTAAACTTCCTGGCAGTGCAAGAATGTTAAAACACTTGAACTCCATTTAAGTTTTTCCATCTTTTTATGCTATTCTTGTTGTGCATTTCAATTCTATCTATATTTTAAATCTAACATGCCATTTTTATTGTATTATAAAGTCAATAACAACT
Organism: Mustela nigripes; assembly: GCF_022355385.1. NCBI lineage: Eukaryota > Metazoa > Chordata > Mammalia > Carnivora > Mustelidae > Mustela > Mustela nigripes. Next base: position 47,501,479 of record NC_081559.1, read on the forward strand.
TGGATTTTTCTTGCGTATTTACCTCTTTCTGCATTTTTTGTTTCCTGCAATTCCGTATCTCCAACTGAAATAATTTTTCTTCTACTTGAAACTTCTTAGTATTTCTTTTAGTCTGGGTCTTCTGGTAGTAGTTTTTCAATGGGAAATATATTTATATTGCCTTTATTTTTTCTTTGCATTTAAAAAGTTTTTTTTATTTTGCCATAATTATAAATTTACAAGGAGTTGCAAAACTGGTATAGAGAGTTCCCATGTAACCTTTAACCAGTTTCCTGTAATGGTTGTGTTTTGCATAATTATGATAGATAGAATTTTAAAGTTGTCTCCCCCAGATTCCCATAACTTAATTATCAATTAGATACTGCTGTGAAAGACCTATGCAGATGTCATAAAATTTATGGATCTTAAAATAGGGACAGTATCCTGGATTGTCTAGGTGGATATAATCTAATCATTTGAGCCTGTGAAAGCAGAGAAATTTCTCCAACTGAAATCAAGAGAAGCAAAAGAGGAATGAAGCAAAAGGAGAGGTCAGAAGATTCAGAATGAGAAGGACTTTACCTGCCACTGCTTCTCTGAAGATGACAAAGGAGCCCATTAGCCAGGAAATACAGGCAACCTCTGGAATCTAACAATGACTGTAGCCAATAGCCAGCATGGAAGCAGAGATAGATCTGCATCCTACAATAACATAGAACTGAATTCTGCCAATAACCTGAAGGAGCTTGAAAGTGGATTTAACCCAGAACTTCTAGAAAAGAGTTCAGCCCTGCCAACACCTTGATTTTGGCTCCATGAAGCCAGGAACAGAGAAATTAGCTGAATCGTATGGTGCCCAGACTTCTGACCTACAGAACTGTGAGATAATAAATTTGCATTGTTCAAGGCCACTTAATTTAGGGAATTTGTTACTGAAACAGTAAAAAATGAATACAATATCGACTTTACAATATCAAATCTAGGAACCTGATATTGGCACAGTGTATGTGTATGTTCTATGACATTTAGCATATGTAAGTTTATGGAACCACCAATGCAATAAAGATATCATTACAAAAAACTCCTCATGTTACCTTTTTATAGTCAGTCACACTTCCTTTCCCCCATCCATTCCTAATCCCTGGGAACTACTAATTTCCTCTTCTGCTCTATAATTGTTAAAATTTTTAAAATGTTAAATAAACAAAATCACAGGGTATGTGACTGGGGATGAGTTGGGTTTTTGTTTTGTTTTGTTTTTGTTTTCACTCACCATCATCTTGAGATCCATCTAAGTTGCTGCATGTGTCAAATTTTTACTCTTTTTTTTCCCTTTCCCTTTCCCTTTTCTTTTTCCTCTTTTTCCTGTGGTATAAAACACACAACATAGACCCAACTGTAATTATCATAACTATTTTTAAGTATAGAGTTCAATAGTGTTAAATGTATTCTCATTCTTGTGAAATAGATCTATTAAACTTTTCAACTTGCAAATTTGAAACTCTATACCAGTTAAGCAGCAGTTCCCTTTTCTTCTCCCCGCAGCCCCTGGTAACTACCCTTCTACTTTCTGTTTCCATGAATCTCATTACTCTGAGAACCTCATATAAGTGGAATTGTGCACTATTTGCCTTTTTGTGACTGGCTTATCTCCACATGATGTCCTCAAGGTCTCTCCATGTTGTAAGTAGTCTTCTTTTTATTGCTGAGTAGCACTCCATGGTATAGATATACCACAGTTTGTTTACCCATTCACCTATCAAAGGATATTTTGGATGTTCCCGGTTTGGGCTACCAATATTTGCGTACAGGTTTTTGTGTGGATGTAAGTTTTTATTTCTCTGGGATAAATGTCCAATAGTGCAAATGCTAGGTCAGCTGGTAAATCAATGAATGTATAGTTTTAAAGAAATAATTAAACTGTTTTCCAGAGTAGTTTACATTTTACATTCCCAGCAGCAATGTGTGAGAGATCCAGTATCTCCACAAAATATAGTATTCTCACTTAAAGAAAACCTTCAGCTGTTCTCATAGATGTGTAGTGAAAGTTCACTGTGGTCTTATTTCTATTTCCCTGACAGCTAGTGATACTGAACATCTTTTCATATGCTTATTTGCCATCTGTACATCTTCTTTGGTGAAATGCTTCATCATCTTTTGCCCATTTTCTAATTTGATTATTTGCTCTTTTGTTGTAGTTTGTCACCAAGTTTTTAATAGTTCTTTAAATGTTCTTGATATAGTTTGTTATGAGATACGTGGTTTGCATGTGTTTTTTCCTAGTGTTTAGTTTGCTATTTCACACTCTTAACAGGGTCTTTCCACAGCAAATTTTTTAGTTTTGCTGAAGTCGAATTTATCAATTTTTTCTGTATGGGTTTGTGCTTTTGATTTCATGTCCAAGAAATCCTCCCAAAAGGTCTGGAAGATTTTCTCCTATACTATGTTCTTAAAGTTTTATAGTTTTACATATTCCACTTAAATCCCTGACCCATGTTAAGTTAATTTTTGTGTAAGGTCATTTAGATTGAGGTTAATGATTTTGCCAATTTAAATCCATTATTCAAGTATTTTTTTAGTCATATTATTTTTCTCCTCTTCTCCTAGGATTGCTACAACACATTTATCTGATAGTTTGCTCTATAGGTTTGTGAAGCACTGATCACTTGTTATTTTAGTCTTTCTTTCTATTGCTCAGATTGGGTGATTTCTGTTATTTTATTTTCAAGTTCACTATTTTTTTCCCTCTGTCCTTTCTTTTCAGTTGTTGAGCTATTCAAAGAGGTTTTCTGTTTGTTTGGTTGGTTATTAATCCTTTATGTCTTCTGTTTCTTTGCAGAGACTTTTATTTATTTGCCACAATGTTGTATTTTTCCTTTGTTTCAAGCATACTTGTAATTACATACCAAAGTATTTTTGTGATACTTGGTTTAAAATCCTGCTCAGATAATTCCAGCATCTGTGTCATATTGGTATTAGTGTCTATTGATTGCCATTTCTTAATCAAATTGATATTTTTCTGATTCTTGTTATTCCAAGTGATTTTTAAGCATACTTGTAGATTTGGAATTTTATGTTGTGAGACTCTGGACCTTAGTCAAATCTTGTGTTTTACCAGACCTCCTTTTAAGCTGGGCTGGTGGGGAGAGGTGGGTGCCACTTCATCACTGCTAGGTAGGGGTAGAAGTCCAGTTCTGTATTCAACCTCTTTTGACACTCCAGCAGTGGACAGATTCCTCATTATTGCTAGGGAATGAGGGAAGTTCTGGCTCTCCAGTAGGCTTTTGCAGTATCATGCTGGCTGGAAAGGGCAGAGGTGTTTTGGTACTGCTTACCATTGGCTTCCACCAACACAGACACTGTGGTGAGAGAATCAGGGCTGGAGGGAGGGTTGGCCTCATTATACCTGGGAGATGGTAGAATTCCTGGTTTTCCAATAAGCCTCCTCTGATGCTTCCCCATGGGGAGGATACCTCATTACTGATTGGTGGGGGGTGGAATTATAGGATTTCCCCTTCCCCCATGGTTCCTACTGACACCACAACTGGAAAGAGGCTTGTTACCAGTTAGTGGTAATGAAAGTCATGTTTACCACTTGGTCTCCCCAGACATCACTGTGTGGGAGCTACAACCTACTTATAGCTATATAAGGTGAAAGTTCAGTGTCCTCAATTGGCCTGTGTTGGTAGACATGAGGTTGGAATCAGGTTTTCCTGTGTTGTTTGCTTTGAGTTGGATGATTCTTATATAAAGTTTTCTGTGTTGCTAGGGTAGGCTGTCTTTTTCCTGGTTGTTTGGCTAGAAGGCAAGCTTTGCTTGAGACTTTGTTGCCTGTACCCACTGGTGTTCTGTGATGCTTCTTCAGATTGTTTATTTGATTTTTTCCCCACTGAAATAGCTATTGATTCAGATCTGAAATGTTTGTGACATAGATTACGGCAGAAATTGAAAATAATAAGCTTTATACCAATGTCATTATGGAAGGCTAGGGCAAATATTTTCAAAGTTGTGAACTCTTAGCTATCCCAAAGCCAAAATTTTATGAAAATCAGATGTTTCTATTTCATGACCATAATGGATAAAATGTTTTTCTTTTAAATCCATGAATAATTAAATATATTCAAGTCAAATATTTATTTGTATAACACTTTTTATCATTAATATATAATACTATATGAAGTATAATAGCAATTTTCTTGATATGTATCAGAAATCACGAGGGAAATAAAACAACCTGGCAATAAAAATCTTGGATTCAATATTTAGAGCTGAATAAAATATACTCTTTTTTCATTTAATATTTATAAAACAGTCCAATATCCTGTAGGTGATAGTGAAGAGCATATGGGGGTAGAAAGACAATGGCATTCACCCCATATGAGCCATATTATCTGCATGAAAATCCTTTTGGCAAAATATTCTCAAGTACAGATTGCACATTTTTCCGGTATTTGTTTGTACTTGATTTTTGGGTAGGAACGGTTCTGGAAAAAGGCACCTAATCTTAACATTTCCAAATACCCATCATCCAGGATTTGTTCAAACAAGAGATAGTTCATAATTACCTCAGAGATTGTTGCTCTTTGAAGTAGGAAGAAAAGGCCATAGATGCCAGATTGAGCCATCAGGCACCTTTCTCTCTCCTAAGATCCTCCTGAGTTATTCCCATATAGGGTCATAGTTGGCGGTAAAGTGAATTACCTTATGTTGTTAAATCTTTACAGATTAGTGATTAGAAGTATAGACTTTGAAATCAGACAGAACATGTTTTAATGCTGAGTCCTGCCACTTCTTAAATGTTTGACTTCAATAACTTATTTAGCGTTTCAAAACCCATTTCTTCATCTAAAATGGGCAATAGATGTTCTAATAATAATTTAATTGGATGCAATAATCAAATTAGAGTATGAAAGTGTTGTACTTAGCACACTATGTGATCTGTACACTTTATCTTTTGATTTATGATTATAAGGAAAGAAAGAGAAACAACTATCTCTTTATGATATATCTCTTTTTCTGGAACGTATTATATATCAGATAAAAGAAAAATGGCCCCCTTTGGAGTAGTGGCTGGGAATTATTAGTGATACTGAGTCTTCTGTCTTGGGAGACTCACATGTTAGCACTATGCCTTTGAGCACCATGCAGTCTGAGTTGGGTTAGCACATGACTCTGCAAAGACCTAAAAAAAAAAAAAAAAAAAAAAAAATAGATAGATAGCAAGAATATAAATCTCGAGTGTCAGGTCAGAGCCTTGACTATTTGACAAATGACTATGTACTATAATGTAGTTAAATTACGGAAACTGGTAACAGGATACCTAAGTTTTAATGCCTCTATCAATAGCCAGCTATAAACTTCAGTTATTTTACTTCACCTCTTTTTATCCCACTTTATCATGTATAAAATAGTGATAGTAACAAAATCTATTTTCTATGGTTGTTGTGTATGTAAAAATATTACTGGATATGAAGTATATAGAACATTGCTTGGTATAGAGTAAGCATTTCTTTATTATTATTATTTTTTTAATTTTTTATTTTTTTATAAACATATATTTTTATCCCCAGGGGTACAGGTCTGTGAATCACCAGGTTTACACACTTTACAGCACTCACCAAAGCACATACCCTCCCCAATGTCCATAATCCCACCCCCTTCTCCCAAACCCCCTCTCCCCAGCAACCCTCAGTTTGTTTTGTGAGATTAAGAGTCACTTATAGTTTGTCTCCCTCCCAATCCCATCTTGTTTCATTGATTCTTCTCCTACCCACTTAAGCCCCCATGTTGCATCACCACTTCCTCATATCAGGGAGATCATATGATAGTTGTCTTTCTCTGCTTGACTTATTTCGCTAAGCATGATACGCTCTAGTTCCATCCATGTCGTCGCAAATGGCAAGATTTCATTTCTTTTGATGGCTGCATAGTATTCCATTGTGTATATATACCACCTCATCTTGATCCATTCATCTGTTGATGGACATCTAGGTTCTTTCCATAGTTTGGCTATTGTGGACATTGCTGCTATAAACATTCGGGTGCATGTGCCCCTTTGGATCACTACATTTGTATCTTTAGGGTAAATACCCAATAGTGCAATTGCTGGGTCATAGGGCAGTTCTATTTTCAACATTTTGAGGAACCTCCATGCTGTTTTCCAGAGTGGCTGCACCAGCTTGCATTCCCACCAACAGTGTAGGAGGGTTCCCCTTTCTCCGCATCCTCGCCAGCATCTGTCATTTCCTGACTTGTTGATTTTAGTCATTCTGAATGGTGTGAGGTGATATCTCATTGTGGTTTTGATTTGTATTTCCCTGATGCCGAGTGATATGGAGCACTTTTTCATGTGTCTGTTCGCCATCTGGATGTCTTCTTTGCAGAAATGTCTGTTCATGTCCTCTGCCCATTTCTTGATTGGATTATTTGTTCTTTGGGTGTTGAGTTTGCTAAGTTCTTTATAGATTCTGGACACTAGTCCTTTATCTGATATGGCGTTTGCAAATATCTTCTCCCATTCTGTCAGTTGTCTTTTGATTTTGTTAACTGTTTCCTTTGCTGTGCAAAAGCTTTTGATCTTGATGAAATCCCAATAGTTCATTTTTGCCCTTGCTTCCCTTGCCTTTGGCGTTGTTCCTAGGAAGATGTTGCTGTGGCTGAGGTGGAAGAGGTTGCTGCCTGTGTTCTCCTCAAGGATTTTGATGGATTCCTTTCTCACATTGAGGTCCTTCATCCATTTTGAGTCTATTTTTGTGTGTGGTGTAAGAAAATGGTCCAATTTCATTTTTCTGCATGTGGCTGTCCAATTTTCCCAGCACCATTTATTGAAGAGGCTGTCTTTTTTCCACTGGACATTCTTTCCTGCTTTGTCAAAGATTAATTGGCTGTAGAGTTGAGGGTCTATTTCTGGGCTCTCTATTCTGTTCCATTGATCTATGTGTCTGTTTTTGTGCCAGTACCTTGCTGTCTTGATGATGACAGCTTTGTAATAGAGCTTGAAGTCCAGAATTCTGATGCCACCAACTTTGGCTTTCTTTTTCAATATCCCTTTGGCTATTCGAGGTCTTTTCTGGTTCCATATAAATTTTAGCATTATTTGTTCCATTTCTTTGAAAAAGATGGATGGTACTTTGATAGGAATTGCATTAAATGTGTAGATTGCTTTAGGTAGCATAGACATTTTCACAATATTTATTCTTCCAATCCAGGAGCATGGAACATTTTTCTATTTCTTTGTGTCTTCCTCAATTTCTTTCATGAGTACTTTATAGTTTTCTGAGTATAGATTCTGTGCCTCTTTGGTTAGGTTTATTCCTAGGTATCTTATGGTTTGGGGTGCAATTATAAATGGGATTGACTCCTTAATTTCTCTTTCTTCTGTCTTGTTGTTGGTGTAGAGAAATGCAACTGATTTCTGTGCATTGATTTTATATCCTGACACTTTACTGAATTCCTGTATAAGTTCTAGCAGTTTTGGAGTGAAGTCTTTTGGGTTTTCCACATATAGTATCATATCATCTGCAAAGAGTGATAATTTGACTTCTTCTTTGCTGATTTGGATGCCTTTAATTTCCTTTTGTTGTCTGATTGCTGAGGCTAGGACCTCTAGTACTATGTTGAATAGCAGTGGTGATAATGGACATCCCTGCCGTGTTCCTGACCTTAGTGGAAAAGCTTTCAGTTTTTCTCCATTGAGAATGATATTTGCGGTGGGTTTTTCATAGATGGCTTTGATGATATTGAGGTATGTGCCCTCTATCCCTACACTTTGAAGAGTTTTGATCAGGAAGGGATGCTGTACTTTGTCAAATGCTTTTTCAGCATCTATTGAGAGTATCATATAGTTCTTGTTCTTTCTTTTATTGATGTGTTGTATCACATTGACTGATTTGCGGATGTTGAACCAACCTTGCAGCCCTGGAATAAATCCTACTTGGGCATGGTGAATAATCCTTTTAATATACTTTGAATCCTATTGGCTAGTATTTTGGTGAGAATTTTTGCATCTGTGTTCATCAAGAATATTGGTCTATAGCTCTCTTTTTTTGATGGGATCCTTGTCTGGTTTTGGGATCAAGGTGATGCTGGCCTCATAAAATTAGTTTGGAAGTTTTCCTTCCATTTCTATTTTTTGGAATAGTTTCAGGAGAATATGAATTAGTTCTTCTTTAAATGTTTGGTAGAATTCTCCCAGGAAGCCATCTGGCCCTGGGCTTTTGTTTGTTTGGAGATTTTTAATGTTTCAATCTCCTTACTGGTTATGGGTCTGTTCAGGCTTTCTATTTCTTCCGGGTTCAGTTGTGGTAGTTTATATGTTTCTAGGAATGCATCCATTTCTTCCAGATTGTCAAATTTATTGGCGTAGAGTTGCTCATAGTATGTTCTTATAATAGTTTGTATTTCTTTGGTGTTAGTTGTGATCTCTCCTCTTTCATTCATGATTTTATTTATTTGGGTCCTTTCTCTTTTCTTTTTGATAAGTCAGGCCAGGGGTTTATCAATTTTATTAATTCTTTCAAAGAACCAGCTCCTAGTTTCGTTGATTTGTTCTATTGTTTTTTTGGTTTCTATTTCATTGATTTCTGCTCTGATCTTTATGATTTCTCTTCTCCTGCTGGGCTTAGGGTTTCTTTCTTGTTCTTTCCCAGCTCCTTTACGTGTAGGGTTAGGTTGTGTACCTGAGACCTTTCTTGTTTCTTGAGAAAGGCTTGTACCACTATATATTTTCCTCTCAGGACTGCCTTTGTTGTGTCCCACAGATTTTGAATCGTTGTATTTTCATTATCATTTGTTTCCATGATTTTTTTCTATTCTTCTTTAATTTCCCGGTTGACCCATTCATTCTTTAGAAGGATGCTGTTTAGTCTCCATGTATTTGGGTTCTTTCCAAACTTCCTTTTGTGGTTGAGTTCTAGCTTTAGAGCATTGTGGTCTGAAAATATGCAGGGAATGATCCCAATCTTTTGATACCGGTTGAGTCCTGATTTAGGACCGAGGATGTGATCTATTCTGGAGAATGTTCCATGTGCACTAGAGAAGAATGTGTATTCTGTTGCTTTGGGATGAAATGTTCTGAATATATCTGTGATGTCCATCTGGTCCAGTGTATCGTTTAAGGCCTTTATTTCCTTGCTGATCTTTTGCTTGGATGATCTGTCCATTTCAGTGAGGGGAGTGTTAAAGTCCCCTACTATTATTGTATTATTGTTGATGTGTTTCTTTGATTTTGTTATTAATTGGTTTATATAGTTGGCTGCTCCCACGTTGGGGGCATAGATATTTAAAATTGTTAAAGCTTCTTGTTGGACAGACCCTTTGAGTATGATATTGTGTCCTTCCTCATCTCTTATTATAGTCTTTGGCTTAAAATCTAATTGATCTGATAGAAGGATTGCCACTCCTGCTTTCTTCTGATGTCCATTAGCATGGTAAATTCTTTTCCACCCCCTCACTTTAAATCTGGAGGTGTCTTTGGGCTTAAAATGAGTTTCTTGGAGGCAACATATAGATGGGTTTTGCTTTTTTATCCATTCTGATACCCTGTGTCTTTTGACAGGGGCATTTAGCCCATTAACATTCAGGGTAACTATTGAGAGATATGAATTTAGTGCCATTGTATTGCCTGTAAGGTGACTGTTACTGTATATGGTCTCTGTTCCTTTCTGATCTACCAGTTGTAGGCTCTCTCTTTGCTTAGAGGACCCCTTTCAATATTTCCTGTAGAGCTGGTTTGGTGTTTGCAAATTCTTTCAGTTTTTGTTTTTCCTTGAAGCTTTTAATCTCTCCTTCTATTTTCAATGATAGCCTAGCTGGATATAGTATTCTTGGCTGCATGTTTTTCTCGTTTAGTGCTCTGAACATATCATGCCAGCTCTTTCTGGCCTGCCAGGTCTCTGTGGATAAGTCAGCTGCCAATCTAATATTTTTCCATTGTATGTTACAGTCTTCTTTTCCCAGGCTGCTTTCAGGATTTTCTCTTTGTCACTGAGACTTGTAAATTTTACTATTAGGTGACAGGGTGTGGGCCTACTCTTATTGATTCCGAGGGTTGTTCTCTGAACCTCCTGAATTTTGATGCTCGTTCCCTTTGCCATATTGGGGAAATTCTCCCCAATAATTCTCTCCAGTATACCTTCTGCTCCCCTCTCTCTTTCTTCTTCTTCTGGAATCCCAATTATTCTAATGTTGTTTCATCTTATGGTGTCACTTATCTCTCGAATTCTCCCCTCGTGGTCCAGTAGCTGTTTGTCCCTCTTTTGCTCAGCTTCTTTATTCTCTGTCATTTGGTCTTCTATATCACTAATTCTTTCTTCTGCCTCATTTATCCTAGCAGTGAGAGCCTCCATTTTTTTTTGCACCTCATTAATAGCTTTTTTTATTTCAACTTGGTTAGATTTTAGTTCTTTTATTTCTCCAGAAAGGGCTTTTATATCTCTCGAGAGGGTTTCTCTAATATCTTCCATGTCTTTTTCGAGCCCGGCTAGAACCTTGAGAATTGTCATTCTGAACTCTAGATCTGACATATTACCAATGTCTGTATTGATTAGGTCCCTAGCCTTCGGTACTGCCTCTTGTTCTTTTTTGTGTGTTAAATTTTTCCGTCTTGTCATTTTGTCCAGATAAGAGTATATGGAAGGAGCAAGTAAAATACTAAAAGGGTGGCAACAACCCCAGGAAAATATGCTTTAACCAAATTAAAAGAGATCCCAAATCGTGAGGGGGTTGAAAGGGGATAAAAAGAGGTTCAAAAAGGAAGAAAGAAAAAAAAAGAAAAAAGAAAAAAAAAAGAAAAGAATTTTTAAAAAAGAAAACAAATAAGAAAAATATAAAAAAGAAAAAATATGTATATTAGATAAACTCGTTAATAAACATTAAAAAAGAAAAATTTAAAAGTTAAAAATTTTACCAGAAGGCGAGAAAAAAAAACAAAAAATGAAAAAAAAAATTAAATTAACTGCAAGACTAAAAAAAAAATCACAGGGAAAAAGCCATGAGTTCCGTGCTTTGCTTTCTCCTCCTCTGGAATTCTGCTGCTCTCCTTGGTATTGAAACCTCACTCCTTGGTAGGTGAACTTGGTCCTGGCTGGATTTCTTGTTGATCTTCTGGGGGAGGGGCCTGGTGTAGTGATTCTCAAGTGTCTTTGCCCCAGGCGGAATTGCACCGCTTTTACCCAGGGGCCGGGGTGAGTAATCTGCTCGGGTTTGCTTTCAGGAGCTTTTGTTCCCTGAGCGCTTTCTGTAGAGTTCCGAAGGACGGGAATACAAATGGCGGCCTCCTGGTCTCCGGCCTGGAGGAGCCAAGAGCCCAGGGCCCCACTCCTCAGTGTGCCCTCAGAGAACAGCGCCCAGTTACTCCTGTCTGCCTGACTTCTGGCCGCGCTCCGAGCTAACCAAGCCTGCGACCGGTTCAAGGTAACACCGAGCTGTGAGCTTACTGTCGGCTCTGTCTCTGTAGCCAGCTTTCCCGTTCCAATACCCACAAGCTCTGTGACACTCAGACACCCCCCATCCTTCTGTGACCCTGCAGGACCTGAGCCCACGCTGACCCCGTGTGGGCTTCGCCCCGGTTTAGCCTCTGGAGCGATGTCCCTCAGCGGAACAGACTTTTAAAAGTCCTGATTTTGTGCGCCGTTGCTCCGCCGCTTGCCGGGAGCCGGCCCCTCCCCCCGGGGTCTATCTTCCCGTCGCTTTGGATTCACTTCGCCGGTCCTACCTTTCAGAAAGTGGTTTTTTTCTGTTTCCAGAATTGCTGTTCTTCTTCTCTTCGATCTGCCAATGGATTTTCAGGTGTTTGCAATCTTTAGATAAGCTATCTAGCTGATCTCTGGCTAGCTGAAGCAGTCTCAGCCTGCTACTTCTCCGCCATCTTGACTCCTCCGCATTTCTTAATTATTAATTACTATTTATCTCTGATCCACATGGACTAGCACAATATAGCAAAGCTTGGTCTATTCCTTTCCTACCAGATAACTTATTTAAGTTTTAACTAGAAGAGAGATGAAAGAATGGGATTTTCTAGTTTTTATATTTTGTACTATGTGAAGATAGTTTTTGTATGCTTGCTACTTTGTAATATCCTTTTTAGAGAACCTGAGAAACTTGCCTCCAATTTCACAATTGATAAAGAAAAATTTTATAACTAGCTGTGATTACTGTTAATTATTTTGTTTTTGTTAGCAAAAGAAGCAATGAATTCTTGAGGAGAGTTAGGATGAATGTCTAGAGTCAACTAAGGATACATATGTGTGGTTTACCTTTTTAAGATGAGAAGTGGGGCTGGTATTCATGGCTGCCCTGTATTTTCAATAGAGGAAAGAAGACTTCCTAGCAGAAGACTGAGAAACAAATAAGTGTAACATCTGATTATTACTTAATAATATCTTTAGTAAAGAATGAAGGACAGTCTCTGACTGATAACTATTTCTTTGAGTTCTGGGTCTTTCATTCCTTCCCTTACAAAGGAACTGTTCATCCACTTAGGCCTGGAAAAGAGAAGGAGATTATGCTGAGTGAAATAAGTCAAGCAGAGAGAGTCAATTATCATATGGTTTCACTTATTTGTGGAGCATAACAAATATCATGGAGGACAAGGGGTGTTAGAGAGGAGAAGGGAGTTGGGGTAAATTGGAAGGGGAGGTGAATCACGAGAGACTATGGACTCTGAAAAACAATCTGAGGGGTTTGAAGTGGCGGGGGTTGGGAGGTTGGGGTACCAGGTGATGTTTCTTATAGAGGGCACAGATTGCATGGAGCACTGGGTGTGGTGAAAAAATAATGAATACTGTTTTTCTGAAAATAAATAAAATGAAAAAATTAAAAAATAAAGAATCATTGAATGCTCAAAAAAAAAAAAAGAGAAGGATCTTTTCCTTTACTTTTGAATTTAAAAACCCTACTTAAAACAGCATTCCAGTAGTTTTATACAGCCAATATTTTGAGTACACCTGTATTTTTTACTTATTTTTACTGGTATGTGAATAGACTCTAAAGACAATACTCAGGTTTTAGGCTTGGTTTTTTTTTTTTCTGAGTTGAATATATTGCTTTAAAATGAAATAAAACACTTTATAGAGATATAATTTTCCTATAAATAAAAAGATGTCTTTGAAATGTGAAGATTTCATTGAGTTTTGACAAATGTGCATACTTTTATAACCACCAAAATTGATATAAATTACATCTCCATCATCCCCCCCCCCCCCAAATTCCCTCAGGTCCCTTGGTAATTAATGATCACTCCATTCCCCCCAAACCCTAGCCCTAGGCAGCCACTGATATCTTTTTTTCATTATAAATGAAGGATTTTTCTTTTTAAAAATTTCATGTAAGTGATATTTCATTTGTACTCTTTTGTTTGGCTCTTTTCACTCAGTACATCAGTTTTAAGATTCATTCATGTCATTGCCTTTATCAGTTAACAGTAGTTTGAGCTCTCACTCTCTTTTTTACTATGTAGTATTCCATTATTTGAATATACTATAATTTGTTTATCCATTTGCCTGTTGAAGGACAAATGGACATATGGGTTGTTTTCAGTTTGGGGATATTATGAATAAAGCTTCTATGAACATTTGCTTTTAAGTCATTTTGCTATTGTATTTTTCCCCACTAATATTTTATATATGTATGAGATAGTTTGTAGGAATATGAGAGGAGATGTATGGATATGGTTGCAACTACCTTACTTTTGTTACTAAACTTTTTCCTGCATTTCTAAAGATGGTATGATGTTACTCTTTACATATCAGGAATGTGGCTATGTGCAATTTGTTTGCTAGTTACTATGTTGTTAGTTACCCAGGACACCTGGGAGTGACTAAAGTATTTTTGGTGGTTGTTTCTGCTTTAGTTTTACACTTCTTAGTCCTCTGTGACATGGTAATGTCACACCTAAGAGGAGGTAGGAGTGTGGAGTATATTGAGTACTTCCCTAAGACCAGATAGTAGTGTTTTTCACTGGGAGATTTTCTCTTCTTCCCCTGTTCTGTATGCCCCTTTAGTTCTTTTTATAAGTTCTTATTCACTGACCCCCTGGTGTTTCCTTCACCATTAGCTTCAGCACTGAAGTCACTGGGAAGAGACATGTTTGTTTGTTTGTTTAAGAGAGAGAGCATGAGTCAGGTGGGGGGCAGGAGAGACAGAGGGAAAAAGCAGAACCCCCAGTGAGCAGGGAGCCCAATGCAGGGGCAATCTGAGGACCCTGGGATCATGACTGAAGCCAAAGACCAATGCTTAACCAACTCACCCACTCAGGGCCCCAAGAAGAACTAGTCTGAACAGTAGGGTCACATATTTCAAACCTTCATTGCTTTTACCTTAACCCATGAAATATGTGAGATGAGCCTATAGTCCACAAGAGATGGCTTAATTTCAACAATCAGGATCAACAATTTTACTTGCTTTCTAGATTATAGGGAAATTCCAACTTCTTCTCAGACTTGGGGTTTCCCTTCATTTAGTTGCTTTATGCTTTTACAATCACTCACATCCATTTATTTGGGTTCTGACTATCATTAATATCATCCTAAAAGCCTTCATACTCAGGAATAAAAACCTCAAATACTGCAGCATTCTTGGAAGCTCTCAAACCCTCAAACATTCAATAATATAAACTCTGAAAATCAAAGACCAGTAGATATAGCAGCATCCAGAAATTCAGCTCTGCTTGTGAAAGATTCAGAACATTCAAAAGAGAAATGTATCACTCAAGGTAGTAATTACTGAGCTCAACAACCTATTGTTAGGATATTAAATTAAGGCCAAATAAGACTCCTAACCAAACTGCCTCTTAAAAATAGTGACTCATAGCCTAATTGATGTGAGAATCAAATAAATATTATGGAACTCCTTTAGGGTGAAAGAATTCCTTTGAATTTAAGTTTCACTTAATGGAATTCATTGAACCTCTTCAAAATTTTCCATAAATTGTCCAATAAAAAGCTTGAAGTCTTGAAAGAGTTTAAATCATCTTTTAAAAAAGGATGGTGAAACTCTTTCCCTCTTCCTCCCACCACATGAGAGGAGGAATGTAGTGCTGTAAATTCCCCTGTAATTTTAACCATGGAACCTAAATCTGGAGGAGAATGCCTACTTAAAGAGTGCAAGCTGGCACAGTGCTGCCCAAAGTATATAAGAAAGTAGGTTTTCAAGAGTTCTTATTGAGGTAGTTGAGTGAAGGAACTTAACACATTAAACAAATCAGTCCCAGAGTAAATGTTCATTCAGCATGTGGTTTTGTTTTCCTTACATGATAGGGTGTTGGTTTGGTAAGTTCTTTCTTCTAATTTGGTCTCCAGGTTTTACTTATTTATAGGTTGTTTTTTGTTCTTCTTTGGCAATTTAGAAGGGTTTTTACCTATTAAGCAATACTGATGACTTTTACCACTATAACTAGATCCCTTCCAGTCATGTTGAGAGAAGGTTTGAGGAAGTCTTAATGTGAAGCAGAACTTGCAGAGTATTTGGCACCACAGAATAGAATTTTGATTCCTTCTCTGCTACATCTACAGGTGTGTTTTTCATTGAATTGTTAGAATTTTAATTCTATGCTTTCTCACTTTGAAAGGGGGGTAGATAAGAATAATTCACTTTGACTCTTAATCTCACAAAACAAACTGAGGATTGCTGCGGGGAGGGGGTTTGGGAGAAGGGGGGTGGTGTTATGGACATTGGTGAGGGTATGTGCTATGGTGAGTGCTGTGAAGTGTGTAAACCTGGCGATTCACAGATCTGTATCCCTGGGGATAAAAATACATGTTTATAAAAAAATTTAAAAAAATTTAAAAAAAAGAATAATTCACTTAGAGGAATGTTTTATAATTAAAAGAAAAAGAAGTATGTATGCAAAGAGCCAGCTATGTAGTAAATCCTAAAAAAGTTTACTTCGACAATTTATATTTTAGAGGTTTATTTTCTGGCCTTCTCCTCTTTGAAAATTGTTGCTTTCAGATTGAATATGCCTCTGTTTTTGCAAAAAGGTAATATTATCATAGGTCTACTATGCTTATGATTTTTCTCATATGCAATGCACAGCCCCCAATTAAAACTATAAGTCATATGAAGTGATAAGACAATAAGAAAAATTTAAAAATGTCATACAACAGAAAGAGACCCACTTGGCTTTAAAATGTGGAGCAATCAGACATAACATTTAAAATAACTATTCTTAATGTATTCAAGGAGTTAGAAGACCAGACTGGAGATTTTGAGAAAGCCTAGTAACTCCTAAAATTCCAAAAGAGGTTATAAAATTGGAAAATAAAATATCTTCTATTGAGAAAATATGTGGAGAGCAAAAGTAGATTAGATGCAGCTAAAGAAGAAAAAAACAAAACAAAACAAAAAAAAACAGAATAAAATATCTAGAATGACATCCAGAGAAGCAAAAGAGGGAAAAGAACTAAAATATACAGGAAGAAAGTCTTACATGCTCATAAATGGAACCCTAGAAAAAAGATTCAGGGGGTGCCTGTGGGTTCAGGTGTTTAAGCAACTGACTTTTGATTTTGGTTCAGGTTATGATCTCAGGGTCCTGGGATTGAGTCTTTTGTCAGGCTCTGTGCTTAGCACAGAGTCTGCTGGAAATTTTTTCCTTCTCGCTCTCTTTCTGCACCTCCCCTTTCTCCTGTGCGCTCTCTCTCTCTCCCTCTCTAAAATATATGAATAAATCTTTTTAAAAAGAAAAAGAATGTACAGAAGCAGTATTTGAAGTAATGCCTGAGATTTTTCCAAAACCAATTAAAGACATCAATCCTTAGTTTCAGCCTGTACACGTTTAACCCTAAGCATTATCCATTTTACTGAATGCCCGTCAGGGAGCCAGACAGTACAGTTTGCTAGTGCTGGAGAATTACTGTTCATGAATGGAACTAAGAATAGTTAGAAGTGGAAAGTATCTAGGAAGATAAATTACCCCTTTGTTTCTTCTTCCATTGAATACTCTTAAGTGCGGTTCATTACTGCAACTCTTAAGAAGTTACAATGCCAGAAAGAAAACTCCATTCTTGAGCAGCCTATTAAGTCTCTCGGCAGTGTGAGTGATACCTAGTATGGTAACATATTTCATCACATTCTTTGTATATGCTTTCGCCTTATTTTCCCTTTTAAATATCCATATCACCCCAGATTTGCACATCTCAAGGTAATGGCACTTTACTACATGTCACAGTGTCTACTGTCTTGACCCACGCTAAGAAACTGTAAATCACAAGAAGTATAAATTAAAAGAAAGATATACTAAGTTCATCATAGTGTAACTTCTAGAAACTCAGAAAAAGATCTTAAAGAAATGAAGACAGATTACCTCCAGAAGACCCACACTTTCACTGACAACAGACTACTCAACAACAACAACAAAAAAAATAGAAGTAAAAAATAGAATATCTCTACATTGGTGAAAGGAAATACAAAACAATTACAATTTCATGCATAGCAAAAAATAAAAAAATCTTTACGGACAAAGGTGAACTAATATATTTCTGAAAACAATAGTAAGAGCATTCATCAATGCTGGATGCACATTAAGAGAAATCTTAAAACTGATTTTTTCTTTTTTTTAAAGATATGTATTTTTAATGATTTATTTATTCATTTTAGAGAGAAAGAGAGAGAGCATGAGTGAGGGGAAGGGCAGAGAGAGACAGATAGAATCTCTCACAGACTCCTCACTGAATGTGGATTCCCACATGGAACTCAATCCCTAAGTCAAAATCAAGAGTTAGACACTTAACCAACTGAGACATCCAAGCACTTCTAAGGCTTATTTTTTTTGGGGGGGGGGAAGTAGGAGAAAAATGATCCCAGATACAAGTTTGAAAGTGGAAGAAGAAATGAAGAGTGTGAGCAGATCTAAAGGACTATTGGCTGTATAAAACACTAACTAAATATTGACTGTATAAAATAATGATATGTCTTGGTGAATTAAAATGCATATAAAATTGGGGGAGTGGGTAAATGCTATAGAAACTTAAAATAGATTGTTGAGAGGTAGGTAAAGGACAGTATTCTACTGATTTTGCATTGTCCAAAAATAGGGCCAAAGAATCAGTAACATTATAGTTTATTAGTAATGGATGTATATTATAATCTCTTGAGTTACTACTAAAATAATATTAAAATCAAGACTTTTGGGGAAGAGAGAGAGAATATAAAAAATCTAAACAAAGGAAAGAAGGGAGAAGAAAATATTACAAAACCTGGTAGAAAAAAAAAAGCTCTGTAAATTTTAGTAGATTTGAACTATTATAATGATGATTATATTATATGTAAATGGACTCAATGCTCCAGTTAAAAGACAAAGATTGTTAGTCAGATAAAACAAAAGCACCTTCAACCATAGAGTCTTTGTAGGAAATGCCTCTCAAATACGGTCTTACAAATAAATCGAAACTATTGAAAAAGGACTATCAAAAAGCATTAAACAAACAAAAACTAATATCATTATATCATCATCAGATAATATAGATTAAAAATACTTACAGAGTGAAAGAATATCATGATAAAAGGTGATAAAATGTTGACCTCGCTAAGAAGATGTAACAATTATAGTATACAATTAACCTTTGAGCAATGAGGGGGTTAGAGGCAATGACTCCCACTCACCTACCAGTCAGTCAAAAATCCATGTATAACTTTTAACTCCCCCAAAACTTAAGTACTAATAGCATCCTGTTGTTCCAAAATCTTATGGATAACATAAACAGTCAATAAACACAGATTTTGTATATGTATGTATTATATACTGTATTCTCGAAAAAAGTAATCTAGAGAAAAGTGTTATTAAGAATATCATAAGGGGGACGCCTGGGTGGCTCAGTTGGTTAAGCAGCTGCGTTTGGCTCAGGTCATGATCCCAGCGTCCTGGGATCGAGTCCCACATCGGGCTCCTTGCTCGGCAGGGAGCCTGCTTCTCCTTCTGCCTCCGCCTGCCATTCTGTCTGCCTGTGCTTGCTCTCCACCCCCCACCTCTCTGATAAATAAATAAAATCTTTAAAAAAAAAAAAAGTCTCTAAAAAAAAAAGAATATCATAAGGAAGAAAAAATACCTTTACAGTACTGCACTGTAAAAAATCCTTATATAAATTGACCTGCATAGTTCAAACCTGTGTTGTTCAAGGGTCAGCTGTACCTCTAAAAAATCTAGCCTCAAATATATAAAATAAATGCTGACTGAATTAAAGAGAGATATATTCAAATATATAATCATAGTGGTATATTTTAAGATAGTGTTTTCAACAAGTAACAAATCAAGCAGATAAAAATTAGTATGTTGCTTAAGTAACTCATGGCTCAAGAAAAGACTCCAAATGGAAATCATGAATCTTTTGAATTGTGATAATAAAAGAATGAATCCAAATATTGTGAGATGCAGCTACAGCATATTTGAAGAGAACTGTATAGCCTTAAATGCATATATTTTTAAATACCCTACAAATCAAGAAGCTAAGCATCCATTACTAAAAGTTAGTAAATGAATAGCAAATTAAGTCTAAAGAAATATGAAGGTAGAAAATAATAAAGGGCAGAAATTAGTTAACAGGAACAAACTACATTAGAGTGAATTTACAAGGAGAAAATTTAGCTCTTTGAGAAAATTAATAAAATTAATAACACTAATTAAGTAACATGTATAGAAAAAAGTCAAGGAAAGAAAGAGAGAAAGGCACATAAAATTCTGGAAAAATAATAGGCACAAATAACCAATACCAGTCATGAAAAATGGGCATTACTACATATTCTGTATGCATTAAAAATGAAATAAACTTAAGAACAATTAGATGCCAACACATTTAAAAATAAAGATGCAATGAACATATTCCTAGAAGGTCATAACTTACTAAAACTGACACCAAAGAAAGAGAAAGTATCTGTAAATTTGTGTAAATGCTATAAATATTAAATACATAGGTTCTTTAAATAATAATCTTTCCACACATAAAAAACTAGACCAAGAAGTCTCCACCACTTGATCTTAACAAATATTTTAAACAAGAAACTTTAAAAGTTCATATAAACATCTTCAAGAATAGTGAAAAAGAAACATTTCACAAACTGTATTATGAAGCCAGCTTAACTTTGACCCCAGCAAAATCTAGCAGTAGTACGATGAAGAGGAAAAATTACAACTCGATCTCACTTCTGAATGTAGCTGAAAAAAACTAACTAAAACATTAGTCAATAATATGAAGCAACTATGAAAAGAGAGAATTTGTTTTTTAATTTTTCAAAATTAACCAATATAAATCACTATATTAACAGAATAAAAAAGAAATAATGTGAGCACATAAATCATGCAAAACAGTTTCTGATAAAACATTCATTCATGATAAAAAAAATTTGTAGCAAATTGGGAACAGAACTCATGTTTAATTTGGTAAATGGTGTCTACATAATACCTACTGCAAATATGATACTTAATGGTGTAGTTAAAGCTTTCCCTCTTTTACCAGGAATTACAAAAAGATGACTATTGTCACCCTTGATAATAAATCATGTAGGAATTCTATTCAATAAATAAATGAACAAAAAGAGTAAAATATATAAGGATTAGAAAATTAGAAGTAAAATTTATTATTCTCAGATGACGTGATTGACTATATAGAAATAAAAAATTCTACAAGTTATTTGAATGATTGAGTTTAGTTATGTGGTGAAGGTAAGTTAAATATGAATATTTAATTATATTTCTCAATACCCTTAATGGACACTTAGAAAATACATTTCAAGGGGCACCTAGGTGGCTTAGTCAGTTGAGCATCCAATTCTTGATTTCAGCTCAGCTCATGATCTCATGGGTCGTGAGATCAAGTCCTGCGTCAGGCTTAGTGCTCGGTGGGAAGCCTGCTTGAAGATTCTCTCCCTCAACCCTCCTCCCACTCACTTGTGCTCTCTCTCTCTCTTTCCAAAACATAAATAAATCTTTAAAACAGAAAATACATTTTAAGAAAGATGCTATTTATGATAAAATTAAAAATACTATCTACTTAGAAATAAATTGAGTTAAAGAAGTGCAGTGTCACTACAAAGAAAACCACAAAACATTGTTTATAGGAATGAAAGACCTAAATAGACCTAGTGATATGCCATTGTAAAGACTTGATATTGTAAAAATGCCAATCAGTTTTCAAAATTACCTATAGTTCTTATGCACTATCACTAAATACCTCAAGAAATTATGTATGTTTTTATGTATGTGTGTGTATGTCCCTTAACATGCTGATTCTAATGTAATTGGAAGCATAGAACTAAGATTAGCCTACACATGCAGAAAGTATTTTCCCTATAGGATATGAAAAATAAATGTATAGGTTTACAAATTAGGGTAATTGGTATTAATTCAAGTTGACTAATAGAATAAAACAGAGAGCTCAGAAATGGCCTGCCTACAACATGTATGGATAGTTAATTCATGGTAAATTCTCCAGTGCAGAGCACTGTAGGGAAGTTTTACTATCAGTGGTGCTGAATAAAATAAATATGATATAGAAAAGAGAAATTTGACCTCTAGCATACACCAAATAGTAATATCAGTTCCAGGGGGTTAGTAAATTTAAATGTAGAAAACAAATTTTAAAAATTTTCAATTTTTTTTAATTTAATTTTTTTTTGGTGTTCCAAAATTCATTGTTTATGCACCACACCCAGTGTTCCATGCATTATGTGCCCTCCATAATACCCACCACCAGACACTTCTAGAAGATAGTAGAGGAGAAAGTGCTTATTCTCTTTGACAGAAAAAGATAACCACAAAGGAAGAATTTATACATTTCACTATATTAAAACTGTTTATCAAAATATAGAACATAAAGGAAAGCTACAGAGTGAGAAAAGAAATGCTGCACATATAACCAATAAGGGACTTTTCTATTCTGAGTGTATAAAGGGATGGTGCAAATTGGTAAGCAAAATATGGGTAACAAGGAAAACACTGGAAAGACTTGAGTGGATATTTTATAAAACAAGATGAACAGATGGCCAATAAACCTAAGAAATGTCTATTCAGCCTAAATAAACCTCACTAGTCTTAAAACTGTGAATTAACACCAAAAAATACAGCACTGCATACCTGTTAGAGTGAATAAAAATGAGGTTGTCAACAATACCAAACGTTGGCAAAGATATGGAGCTACTGGAACTCTTTGTGAGTGGGAATATCAATTGGTACAGCCACTTGGGAAACTACTGTTTGATATTATCTACTTTGAGTAGATAATACACATGCTCTATTACTATCAAGCTGATTATTAAAACAACACACAAACATAACAAGAATACAAGAGTGTTTATAGTAGCATTATTCTTAAAACCTCCAAATAACTGGAAATAACTCAAATATCAATCAACAATAGACTAGATCACTAACCTATCAAATATTAATACAAAGGAATGTTATGTAGCAATGAAAATAAGTCCGATGTAGCTACATAGAGCAACATGCATAAATTTCCTAAACACAATGTTGACAGAAAAATACCAATCATAAAGGACTATATACTGATGTTTCCATTTATATAACACTTGAATATAGGCAAAACTAAATTATAATGTTAGAATTCAGGATAGTGATTACCTTTGAGAAAGAAGAAAGAAGAAAGACTGGATGTGAGGCCATGAAGATAAGTTTCTGTAGTGTTTAAAATTTCCTGTTTCTTTGGCCAGGGTAGTGCTTACATTCATGTGTACCTTATGAAAATTTATTGAATTTTGAATATTCAATATTGAATATTACATTTGTTTTTGTGTACTTTTGTGTACTTTTCTGTATATGTATACAGGAAAATTTATTGAATTTTGAATATTCAATATTGAATATTACATTTGTTTTTGTGTACTTTTCTGTATATGTATTATAATTCACAATAAAAAAATTAAAATATCATTTGTATCTTTAAAAATACACAAAATATCATTTTTATCTTCTTATGGTTTTCATGGGTTTGTTTTTGTTTTTTGTTTCTTGCTTGTAATTTTAGCATAAAGCAAATGTGGCCACAGGTTTCTTTGTTAGGACTTCTGATCCACAACTTACATAGATTATTTCTAATTCTCACAATATGCCTTCCAATCACTGTTATCACCATTTCATAAGTGAGAAAGTGAGGCTTAGAAAAAGTGAGGTGATTTTCTCAGAGCATTCTATAATACAAGGTGGGATCTGAACAGGTTATGGAAAATTGAAGAGGCAAATATACACTTCTATGAGCCAGACAGCAATAGTAGTATTTTTCCTCCAGTTCCCTATTTATGCCCTGTTACCTAAATGTACAATATTTTAAAAATATGTGTATTTTTTATCTCTAGAAGCTCAATTTTGGTCTGTTTTAGAAAAGTATCTAATATGTCTATAATCTCAAACTTTACTCTGCCTTCTTAAACATATGGGATACAGTTATTTAAATGTTTTAATATCTTTACTGGTTTTATCATCTGTGTTGGTGCTTCACCAGTTTCAATTGGTTGGTCTTTTTCCTCATTATGGGTGCTATTTCATGCTTCTTTGCATGCCTGGTAACTTTTTACTGGATGTCAGACATTGTAAATGTTTCCTTTTGGGGAACTAGATATTTTTATATTCCTATAAATAATCTTGAACTTGGTTCTGGGACACAAAAAAGTTGTTGGGAGGCATTTTGTCCTTTCAAGGCTTGCTTTTAAGCTTTATTAGGCAGGACCAAAGTAGTCTTCAGTCTAATGTTGCTCAACTACTGAAGCAGAACCCTTCTGAGTACTCCTCCACGGCTCGTAAGGTTTCCCTACTCTGACTAGTAGAAGTAATTAGAATACAAACTAGAATACAAGTAAATCCCCTTGCATGGAGAGCTCCTTGATTTCCCCCCTTCTCCTTTTGTGTGGCTCCTTCCCTGGCTGTGCATAGAATTTCCTTACACGAATGCAATGATCAACAGTTTAAGTCTCAAGGGGGGCCAGTCTCCAGATATCTGAAGCTGTTCCCTCTCTGTGTAGCCTTTCTTTTCCAGTACTGTCCTGTACTGTAAATTATAGTGTTTTGATTTCTGTGGATTCCCAACTCTCGCATCTCAGCTAAGGGAGATTGTTTGGGTCTCCCCTAACTTTTTATATCTCCTCTGTCTCCAGGATAATCATTTTGTGCAGCCTGAGCTCTTTTGTTGGAAAACCATTCTTTATATATTTTGTCGTTCAGTTTTTGAAATTTATTTGTTTCATGCCCTGTTATTCATTTTGACTGGAAGCAGACATCAAATGTGTTTATTTGATTGCACCTTTTCCTGTTTTCTGTAAGTGAAATCTATCTAACAAATGTGTTGTGTTACTGTAACAGGGAATCACCTACCCACCTATTAATGGCAACTTAATTCACTTATTAATTCTAAGTGAAGTCATAGTACTTTGTAGGTGCAGAAGTCTTCATATAATTGAGCTGTAACACACTTTTTATATTAACAACATACCCATTCTCCTCGCAACTCCTCCAAAATATTCACCTATTGGATGAATACATAAAACTTGAGACTCATTTGATTCTTAGTGAACTGCATGATCCATCTAAACAATTACCTGGGTCCAGACTCCAGCCATAAAGCAAAACTAATGAAATGTTTTAGAAAGAAAGTTACTGTTATTTCAATACCTACTGTCCATTAGGGACTGTACCAGGAGCTCCTACATACATTATGTATGGGAATTTTATGACACCCCGTTGATGGGCAGCATTATCTTTATTTTATTTTCACTGATAACCATGCCGGATTTCCAAGTAGATAACAAATGTTCCAAATACAGCAGTTATTACTTCAATTCTTGTTTTCAAACTAGTGCTAGATAAGCAGGTTATGGGTACTTCCCACACCTTGATTTTTGACATCAGAAAAGTGAGTGTAGTGAGATTGGAAAAATCTTAGGAAAAATCTGCAGTGACAAATCATAGGGTAAAAATCTAGCGTGCATTCATGCTACACCGTTTGGATCCTAATTAACACTATTCCTTTCTGGAAAGCTAGTTCTAGGAAAGGGTTAAACTTTCCTCTAAGACATAGTTTATTCAATTCTCAACATTCTTTTCCTTTTCACTGCAGAAACAGGCCTATTAATCATCATTTTGGATCAAGGTTATGCAAGGCCAAGGAGTTCCAACTTGCAAACTGATGATGTTTGGTAAACCTAGTCCAATTTCCAGGGCAGCATCTAAGCACAGTGCACCTGCCTATACTTTCACCTGCACTCCTACTTTCTAAGTGAACTTTCTTCAACTTTGCAGGGCTGAGAGCCAGGACTAGGATCCCTTCAAATCTGAAACAGATCTCATTCCTTATGGAATTCTCTGCATGAAAGCTTAAGGGTGCTATAATACAGACATTACAATTACATTTATGAGCCCTGTGTGAGACTGAAAAGTGAATCAATATATTTTTTTAAGTTTTATTTATTTATTTGAGAGAGAGTGAGAGTGGGAGAGAGAGAATATGAGCAGGGGCGAGGAGCAGAGGAGGAGGGAGGGAGAAGCAGATTCCCTGCTGACCAGGGAGCCTGATGCAAGATTTGATCCCAGGACCCTGGGATCCTGACCTGAGCCAAAGGCAGATGCTTAACTTACTGACCCACCCAGGTTCCCAAGTGAACCGATATTTTGTTCTCTGCTTCTCTTCCCCCAGCTTTAGCTGGCTTTCCACCCCTTCCTTCTGTGTCCAGTGCTTTTTCCTGATGCTTGACTACCACAGTTGTTAGTTCCGTTGCAGCAAGTGGGTGTGGATTCCTTATGGAGAAAAACCTAGTCTATGTTTGTGTATTACCTAATTGATAGATTACCTTTACCAGGGGACACAGTGACTGAACCAAACTAAAGGGAACATTTCTTAAGGAGGCCAAGAAATAAGATAAAATCTTTCTCCCATCCCATTATACTGACATAGCTGCCAACTGTACTCTTTCTACATGGAAGGCCTGTCGTAGTCTTATTTGCAGTCTCTGGGGTATGGTCTATCTCACATGTATTCCTTTCTAGATCGTATTTTAAAATTAATTAGCACTTATTGTAGGCTTATTATGTGTTTGGCACTGACTGAGAAGTTTCACAATTTCTTTATATCTCACCAAGTCTTAAAGACAACTTGTGAAGTAAATATCTTAATCCTCACTTTAGAGATAAGAAAACTGACACCTAAAGAGGTTAAGTGGCTCTTGAAGTCCTCCCAGTAAGCTGTAGAGCAAAGACTCTGACCTCTATCTAGTTCTTTCCACTACAGACAGTTTGGGAGCAAAAGTAATTAATATCAAGATTCATAGGCTGTGTGCATTAAGCTGCTCACTTATGCTCAGCAGGTCTGTTATAAAATCATTATATTTATAAAGCATGGGGATTATATACACAGTTTGTAGTCAGATACATATGGCGATAAAACTGCTTAGTTCATAGTGCTTTGATCTTAGCAAAGGAAAGATCTTTACTAAATCCATGGAATAGATTGTGAGGCATGCTCCCTGAAGGTAAATAAGGGGAGAGAGGTGATTTTAGTAGACCTTTTAAAACTAGATATGTAAAGAGAGTATTTGGTGATATAGCACAAAGCTTTCTTATATTAAAAGTATAGTTTGACATAAATAAAAATATTACAACAGGATGACTTCACATTTGTTTGTGAATGTATTCAGCTTCCTTATTGAGCATCTACTGTTTTTTACTGTAAGAAATCTTGGTGCTATTTGAACCATTTGAAGTTCCACCTGCCTTTTTATAGCCAATATTTTGGAAGTTGATGTTTGCTGGAGATAAAGTAAGAGGGAAAATTGTATGTATTTATATGGTTTTAGTTGTTTAATCTGTATAGGATTATATAACTCAAGGAAGTTCCTATAGCATATATATAAGTAAAATGTTTTAGGAAATTGTTAGATTTACTGAGAAGGCCATGTTATATTTTCTTAAGTTAAAATAGGAAGATAGAAAGACCTACAGGTATTTTCTTCCTCATTATATTTCCCAGAATTCACAAAAGTAATATTTTATAAAATAATTCAAATAAGCCAGAAGTATATCTCAGAAAGAAGATGTCACCTCACCTTCCTATCCCTGCCTCTTCTGTCAGCTTTTCTTCCTTCCCCAGAGGTCACTATTGTTAACGCATGGAGAATAACATTTCAGGCATTATTTTTCCTAGCAATTTACAAAGCACACATACACATGCACACACACACATGCACACACACACATACCTATAAAACATATGTTATTCAATCTGACCTCATTATTCATAAATAAGGCATTAGCATGATGTTGATACATTCATATCTTTTACTATGAAATCTAATTAACCATCTCTCTCATAGAGAAAACTGGTGAATTCTGATGATAAAAACTCCTTAGGGATTGTCAGATGGTTCGGGCTGGGATTATTTGGTCCATTTGCTTTTATGACTTAGCAGATGAGTTAGTGGGTCACAGTATCTTATTTAATTGTGGCATTTGTTTTGTCCTTATAGCTTTGGTTTTAGTGATTTTCAAGCCTTCTTGTTGCTACTATCATTGTTGTTGATTTGAGGAATTGGAAAATATATTTGTACTTTTTATATCTCATTGCATTTGTTTTTATATAGAGAGACATATCCAAAAAATAAATCTGTCTTTGGGTATTTTCTAACAGTATGTACCATTTCTAGAAAGTGGCTGTGATGAAACAATTACCAGCTCAGGCTCTCTTTTCAGAGTCCTCCCCCTCTACCCTCTAGCTGCATGAACCAGTTCTTTCTATTCATTATACCTGAAACCTTAGACTCATCCCTAACTTCTCTCTTCTCTTGCTCCACACCCTGTGCATCTGGATATCCCTTTGTCTCTACTTTTCATATGTAAACCTACCATTTGACCACTTACTATATCACCATTGTTATCACTCTAGTCTGAAATACCATCATCTCTTGGATGAGTTTCTACCCCAGCTGTCTAACTAGTCTCTCCACTTTTTCCCTAACTCCCTGACTGTCTATTCTTAACTCAGCTCTGGAGTGATTCTTAAACCTCCTACACCCTGGATTAGAAATGTCAGCAGAGCCTGGTAGTTCATTAGAAATGCAGAAGCTTAAGGGCACCTGGGTGGCTCGGTGGGTTAAGCCGCTGCCTTCAGCTCAGGTCATGATCTCAGGGTCCTGGGATCGAGTCCCGCATCAGGCTCTCTGCTCAGCAAGGAGCCTGCTTCCCCACCCACCCACCTCTCTCTCTGCCTGCCTCTCCATCTACTTGTGATCTCTCTTTATCAAATAAATATAAAATTAAAAAAAATGCAGAAGCTTAGACTCTACTCTAGACCTTCTGAATAAGAATCTGCTTCGTTGCAGGATCCCTAGATACTATAAGACTACTTGTGGTAAAAGATCATTATTCTCTTCTCTGTATTCATGGATCTGTTTCTGCTTTTTGTTTGTTTATTTTGTTTGTTCATTTGTTTTGTTTTTTAGATTCCACATATAAGGGAAATTTTAAGGTATTTTTCTTTCTTTGTATGACTTCCTTCCTTTAGCATAATACCCTCTAGGTGTATCTGTATTGTGACAAATGACAAGGTCTCATTGTTTTTTATGGCTGAGTAATATTCCATTGTGTGTGTGTGTATACGTATGTATGTATGTATATATATATATCTTGTATCTTCTGTATCTGTTCATTTATGGATGGACACTTGGGTTGCTTCCATATTTTGGCTATTATAAATAATGCTGCAATAAACATAGGGGCACATATGTCTTTTTGAATTAGTGTTTTCATTTTCTTTGAATGAAACATTTAGTAGTAGAATTATTGGATCATATGGTAATTCTGTTTTTAATTTTTTGAGGAAGCTCCATTCTGTTTTCCATAGTGACTAGACCAATTTACATTCCCATAAACAGTGCACAAAGATTCCTTTTCCTTCATATCCTCATCAATACTTGTTATTTCTCATCTTTGTAATTCTAGTCTTCTTGACAGATGTAAGGTGATATTTCATTGTGGTTTTGATTTGCCTTTCTCTGATGATTAGTAACATTAAGTGCTTTTCCATGTGTTCATTGCCCATCTGAATGCCTTCTTTGGAAAAATGTCTATTTAGACCTACTGCCCATTTTTAATTAGATTAGTTGGAGGTCTTTTTGTTTGTTTGTTTGTTTGGTGTTGAGTTGTATAAGTTCTTTATATGTTTTGGATATTTACCCCTTATTGGATATATCATTTGCTAATATCATCTCCTATTCAGTAGGTTGTCTTTTTATTGTTGATGATTTCCTTTGCTGTGTCAGAGCTTTTTGTTTTGATGTAGTCCCAATAGTTTATATTGTTTTTTGTTTCCAAACTGCTTTAGGAGAAATATCTAGAAAAATGCTGCTTTCGCTGATGTCAGAGAAATTACTGCCTACATTGTCTTAAAAAAAAACCACCAATCAACCAACCAAACAAACAAAAAACATTGAATCCATTATGGACCAAAACTTTTATAAAATGCGATACAAGTAAACAATTATGTTACCAAACATGCAATTAAAGGTATGAAAAATAGACATAAAAATGCAAGCCCTACTTCTGTATTACTTGATTTACCTCTCTCAAGCCATTGTAGATGTTTCTAGATACTTACTCCCAGTGTCTGCACTAAGGTTTTTGCAAACCAGTTTATGGACTGACCCCTGCCCAAAAAGTACTCTCCCTTCTCTTTGCTCTAGCTGCATCACATGTGTGCTCTCTGGCTCAAGGCCTTTGCTCTGCCTGTTCCCACTGCCTGCAGCATTCTTTCCTAATTACCTACTTAGCTAAGTCCATCACCATGTCAGTTCTTTGCTCAGTTGTCACCTTCTCATGGCCTTTGTACATGTTCTTCTTATTGTTTCAAATGTCTTTATACTTTTCTTGCCTCTTGTCCTTAGGTCTTCCTTAAATATCAATGACTCAGTTCTTTTTTAGTTATAAGTGATGAAAATAATAAAACCAACAACATAGGGTTGTTGTAAAGATTAAATAAAATTCTATTTTTAAGGAACTTAGAGCAATGCCTAGTATTAGTATTAGAAAATAAATATTATTAATAATCAGTATAACTTAACTACAGACACCAAGGCCTGCTAACTGTGGTAACATCTTGGAAGGGAGTGGAATTGATGGTGGGATATAAAAGATTTCATGTGTTTCATTCAAAACACTTCTACCTAATTTCAAATTTTGACAATGGGTATTGTTACTTTAACAGTTAATGAAACAAAATAAAGAGGATGAAAGAAAAGCTTTTTGCTGCTGATCTACTTTTTCTATCCTATTCCCCAAAAGGGACATGCATTTGAAATTAAATTGTCATAATTATAACCATTATGACAGCAATAACAGTAATAGTTTATACAGTAGTTACAAGATGCTTGGCCTTGTGCCAGGTGCTTTACATGCATTATCTCGTTTACTTTTTTATTCTAGATTTCATTAATTTTTATTATTTTTATAATAAATATTATGTCAGTTAATTAATTTATTGCCTCTCTGCTCCCAATTGACTCTCCAATACCTGCACTGTGGTAATGAATGGCGCTCCTTTAAGCAATTCTGCTTGAAAGGGGCATGAGTTTAAGTACCCTTAGCAGACGTCACTAGAGGGAAATTACAGGAGGAAAGGGCTTTCCTATGTTTCCAGCTGTGGAATGGTGGGTCGGTGGTGTGGGTATCAGGGCTTCTGGTGGTCATTTGCCTAGCTTTATGCTCAGAATATGCTGTCCTTTGGAGGTCTCACAGTGCCGATGTGGCTGGTGATCACCTTCATGTGGTCTTTTCAATATAGACATCCTACTTCTCAGTCCTCTTGCCTGCCCTGGTGCCACAGTTCTCTCTGCTCACTCACCACCCACCAGTGTGCCTCTTGCAGCCTTCCCGGCAGGGATACTCAATGCTGTAAGCCACCTTCCCACTAGTGCTCCATTCTTTCTTGCCACCAGCTATGGCTCACATATCTGCCTGGGCTCCAGAGGGTTGTTTCCTGCTTGCTTGTGACTGCAGACTGCCTTTAGCCTGGCAAATCAGTCAACTTCTTTGACATCCAGTGGGTTCAATCATACCTTCTCCAATGATGTAATCAAAACTCAGCCTTGGAGAGAACCCCAGTATTGGAAAGAATGTCCCCTTCCAAAGTTGTCCTTCTTTGGGTAATGTCCCTCAGACCTAGGATATCATATGAAGTTTTCTTATGTCCTATACTCTTTTATCATGTTGTAACTATTCTTCATATAAAACTTCTTCATTTAAATTACTATGTGTTTTCTATCTCTTGATTAGATATAAACTATGCAAGTATTCCATTTTCATTTTTTAATCTTTTTTTCTGTTATAACCTATATGAATATATAGGTTAAATATATAACTCAATATATATTTTAAATACATAACTCAATGAATGATATATATGATATATAGATATAGATATAGATGGTATATGTATCTTAAATATAGAACTCAATGAATTTATATTTACACACACACATACACATGACTGTACCCTAATGGGATATATAGAATATTCTATTTACCCTGTTTATATCTGACTTCTTTCTCTCAACATGTCCTCAATACTCATTCATATCAGTGGGTTTTTTGTTTTTGTTTTGTGGTATTCCAGTATAAGAAAGAGCTGTATTTATTTATCCATTTCTTTTGATTGTTACTGGGTTGTTTCCCATTTTGGGTTATTATGAATAAAGCTATTTGAATGGTACAGTGAAAGTTTTTGGTGAACATATACAATCCTTTCTCTTGGGTATATAGGTAGGAATGACATTTCTGGGTCACAACTAGGCTTATGTTTAGGCCTAGTAGATATTGCCAAATAGTTTTCTAATTTGACCGAACCAGTTTACACTCTAATCACTAATGCTTGATAATTCCAATATCCTTATCATGTCTGATTCTGATGCTTTCTCTGTCTCTTCAAACTGTGTTTTTGACTTTTGGTATGCTTGTAATTTTTTCTTGATAGCCAGACATGATGTACTGGTACAAGGGACAGCTGAAATAGGCCTTTCGTAATATGGGGGTCAGATGTGAGGTGAGGTGAAGTATTCTGTAGTCTTATGAGTAGGCTACAATCTTTGGTGAGCCTTTGCCTCTGGGTGGGGAACTTCACAAGTGTTCCTCGGTTTTTATTTTCCTTCTCCATTCTAGGTGGAAGAGGGCAGCTAGAGTGGGCCAGAGTTGGATATTTTCTTTCCCCCGAGTTCAGTTAGGATCTGATAATACCTCAGTAGGTTGGGCTCTGGTTAACTAGTTGCCCCTGAGGGCAGGCCTTATTAAGAGGAGCAACGTGTTCTGGTGTATTTCAAAATGATTACCACCACCACCACCACACACACACACACCCTGCTATAACCACAAGGGTATTTTTTCCCAGTATTTACTCCTGGGAATAAAACTCAAAATATGTGGTCACCTCTAATGACTGGATCCTCTTGGAGTTTTTAATTCTTAGATTTGTCCACACTGAGCCTCTAGCAATTCGTCAATCATAGTTCAGTTTCCTGGGGCAGTTTCTGCTGAGACTCTGCTTCAGTAAGACACCATCCTCTATGTTCACCTGTTTCTCCAGTTATGGGGGCAGTGGTTTGCCCAATGTCCTCACCTCACTTACAGTCCTGTAAGAGGTTGTTAACATTTCAGTCTGTTCAGCTTTTTACTTGTTAGGACAGTGTGGCAATTTTCACGCTCCTTACTTGTTGGACCAGAAACCCCATTAATGTTTGAGAGTTCCAGTTGCTTCACATTTTTGCTAATACTTGGTGCTGTCAGCTCATTTTTTAAAAGTAAAAGTTATTTTTAGAACAGTTTTGATTTACATAGAAATTGCAAATTTGTTACAAGTAATGAGCCAATATTGATACACTGTTATTAACTGAAATCCACCTATATTTAGATACCATTAGTTTTTACTCACTGTTCTTTTTCTGTTCCAGGATTTCATCTAGATAATCACATTACATTTAATTGGCAGTTGGTAACAGTTTCTTAGATCTACCTTGTTTTTGAGAACCTTGTCAGTTTTGAAGAATACTGCTTAGATATACCATTCTTTTGAGATTCAACTGCTATTTTTCTCATGGTTAGAGGGGGATTATAAATTTTGGAGAGGAAGACATCAGAGGTAAAATGCCTTTTTTAAAAAAATGTTATATATAGGGCACGTGTTGTCAGCATGACTTTATCACTATAGATGTTAGCCTTGATCTCCTGAGATAGTGTTTGTCATGTTTTTCTACTGTGAAATGACTCTTTTTAATCATCCTATTCCATTTCTGTACTGCTCTTTGGAAAAAAGTCATTATTTGCAGCCCATACTTAAGGGGTTGTGCTTCACCTCTTGAGAATGAAATATCTATAGGGGGTGCCTGGGTGGCTCAGTCAGTTAAGCTTCTCCCTTCTGCCTCAGGTCACGAGTCCTGGGATCGGATTGAGTCAGGCTTCCAACTGTGGGAGCCTGTTTCTCTCTCTCCCTTTGCTACTTCCCCTGCTCTTGCATGCTCTCCCTCTCTCTCTCTCTCTTGCTCTCGCTCTTTCTGTGTCAGATAAATAAATAAGACCTTAAAAATTTATAAAGAATGAAGTATCTATAAATTTTGGGGGAATTCTTACACATGGGAGATTTATCTCCCCTCCCTTATTTGTTCAGCCATTAAACAAATGGCTGATATAAACAATAAATAAATGATATAAACAATATCAGTATTACCTCATAGATTCTTATACCTTTAGGTATGATCTAATACTACTTTATTTTGTTGCTTAAATTGTTCTAGCTTTGGTCATTGGGAGCTCATTCAGTTAGCACTTGTATCCTTTGACATACCCCATAATTTAAGGATTTTTTTGTTTTGAGCAGTTCCTTATTTACTGACACTGCAAGATACTTCGGGCTTATTTTATACATTTCCTATTCATGTCCTAGAATCAGCCATTTCTCTAAAAAGTTTTGGTTCCTTTTAATGGAGAACAGTATTAGGAACCAAGTTCTGTCCTTTTTTCCAATGTATATTTATTCCTGCTTTGTCAAAGATTATTTGACCATAGAATTGAGGATCCATATCTGGGCTCTCTACTCTGTTCCACTGGTCTATGTGTCTGTTTTTGTGCCAGTACCATGCTGTATTAGTGATCACAGCTTTGTAGTAAAGCTTGAAATCAGGCAACATGATGCCTCCAGCTTTGTGTTTCTTTTTCAGCATTTCCTTAGCAATTTGGGGTCTCTTCTGGTTTCATACAAATTTTAGGATTGTTTGTTCCAGCTCTTTGAAAAATGCTGGTGGAATTTTGATCGGGATGGCACTGAAAGTATGCACTGCTCTAGGCAGTATAGACATGTTAACAACGTTTATTCTTCCAATCCTTGAGCATGGAATGGTCTTCCATCTTTTGTGTCTTCTTCAATTTCTTTCATGAGTCTTCTGTAGTTCCTCGAGTACAGATCTTTTACCTCTTTGGTTATGTTTATTCCCAGCTATTTTATGGTTTTTGGTGCTATAGTAAATGGAAAAAGACAGTCTCTTCAATAAATGGTCTGGGAAAATTGGACGGCTATGTGTAGAAGAATGAAACACGACCATTCTCTTATACCATACACAAAGATAAACTCAAAATGGATAAAAGATCTCAATGTGAGGCAGGAATCTATCAAAAGCCTAGAGGAGAACATAGGCAGTAACCTCTTTGGCATCAGCCACAGCAACTTCTTTCAAGATATGTCTCCAAAGGCAGAGGAAACAAAAGCAAAAATGAACTTTTGGGACTTCATCAAGATCAAAAGCTTCTACACAGCAAAGGAAACAGTCAAGAAAACAAAGAGGCAACCCATGGAATGGGAGAAGATATTCACAAATGGCAGTACAGACAAAACACTGATATCCAAGATCTATAAAGAACTCCTGAAACTCAACACACAAAAAACAGATAATCACATCAAAAAATGGGCAGAAGACATGAACAGACACATCTCCCAAGATGACATACAAATGGCTAATAGGCACATGAAAAAATGTTCATCACCATTAGCCATCAGGGAGGTTCAAATCAAAATCACATTGAGATACCACCTTACACCAGTTAGAAGGGCCAAAATTAATAAGACAGTAAACAACAAGTGTTGGAGGCGATGTGGAGAGAGGGGAACCCTCTTACTTGTTTGTGGGAATGCAAGTTGGTGCAACCACTTTGGAAAACAGTGTGGAGCTTCCTTAAGAAATTAAAAATAGAGCTATCCTATGATCTGCAATTGCACTACTGGGTATTTACTCCAAAGATACAGAGGTAATGAAAACAAGGGCCACCTGTACCCCAATGTTCATAGCAGCAATGGCCACAATCGCCAGCATGTGGAAAGAACCAAGATGCCCTTCAACGGACGAATGGATAAAGAGGATATGGTCCATATATATAATTGAGCATTATGCCTCCATCAGAAATGATGAATACTTTTGTATCAACATGGATGGGACTGGGAGAGATTACACTGAGTGAAATAAGTCAAGCAGAGAGAGTCAGGTATCATATGGTTTCACTTACTTGTGGAGCATAAGGAATAACATAGAGGACATTGAGAGATGGAGAGGAAAAGTGATTTGGGGAAAACAGGAGGGAGAGACAAACCATGAGTTACTGTGGACCCTGAGAAACAAACTGAGGGTTTTGGAGGGGAGGTCAGTGGCAGGGGGTGAGCTTGGTGGTGGGTATTATGGAGGGCACATATTGCATGGAGCACTGGGTGTGGTGCATAAACAATAAATTTCGGAACACTGAAAAGAAATAAAATAAAATGGAAAAAAAAAAAGAAACCAAGTTCTGGGTGCTTATTGCTACTAAGATGTGCTTATTGCTACTGTGATGCTGTCAGTCTTTAATTTTAGCCACTATTTGGGGTTTGTGTTATTGGGATTTTAATTTTCTCTTCTCTGATGCATAAAGGTTAAGTGCCTTTTTATATGCTTTTTAACTATTGTATATCATTATTTATGATATGTCCAAATGTTTTGCCCATTTTAATGCATTTTACATTCCTTTTCACTGCTTTTTACTTTTTTTTAAGAGAATTATAGGATTCTTCTATATTTCCTGAACATGTTATATGAATCTTTGTTAAATATACATACACACATCACTATGTTGCAGATGTCTTCCCTAAGTCTGACTTGCCTATTTACTTTTTAATCAATTTATTTAATATTTATAATAAAATTGACGTATTTTAATGTATACATAATTATAGATCTGTTAGGGCCTAAATGTGTAATTTTATTATTTGTTTTCTGTTTGTTCTGTCTCTTGTTCTTCTGTTTTTTGTTTTGTTTTGTTTTATTGTCTTCCCGGGAGTTTCATGAACATTTATTGGATTATCTCTTCATGTATAGTGTTTTTAAGTGTATCACATTGTATAGCATAATGCTTTGTATAGCTTTCTCAGTAGTTGCTCTAGATATTATAATATGCATGTCTAACTTACCTTAATCAACAGGTATCAGTGAAGTGTGGAAATGTTACTTTCATTTAATTCCTTTTGCCTTCCCACTTTTTAAATAATTTTTTAAAAGAATTTTCTCTACATATGTTGGGCACCCCTCAAATGGGGTTATAATTTTTGGATCAGTCATCAAATGTGATTTCAGAAACTCATAAGAAGGATAGTATTATATTTGTTATTGTACTTATACCCCTATTTTTACCCATTTCAAAGTTTTTCTTTATGTTCTGGAGTTCCAAGTCTTCTTTTATCATTTAATTAATTAATTAATTATTTTAATTTAATATTTTAATTTTGTATAAACATATAATGTATTATTAGCCCCAGGGGTACAGGTCTGTGAATCGCCAGGTTTCCACACTTCACAGCACTCACTATAGCACATACCCTCCTCAATGTCCATAACCCCACCACCCTCTCCCGACCCCCCTTCCCCCCGCCACCCTCAGTTTCTTTTGTGACATTAAGAGTCTCTTATGGTTTGTCTCCCTCCTGATCCCATCTTGTTTCATTTATTCTTTTCCTACTCCCCAAACCCCCCATGTTGCATCTCCACTTCCTCATATCAGGGAGATATATGATAGTTGTCTTTCTCTGATTGACTTATTGACTCCGATAGACTTATTTTACTAAGCATGATACCCTCTAGTTCCATCCACATTGTTGCAAATGGCAAGATTTCATTTCTTTTGATGGCTGCATAGTATTCCATTGTGTATATATACCACTTCTTCTTTATCCATTCATCTGTTGATGGACATCTAGGTTCTTTCCATAGTTTAGCTATTGTAGACATTGATGCTATAAACATTCGGGTGCACATGCCCCTTTGGATCACTAAATTTGTATCTTTAGGGTAAATACCCAGTAGTGCAATTGCTGGGTCATAGGGTAGTTCTATTTCAAACTTTTGAGGAACCTCCATGATGTTTTCCAGAGTGGTTGCACCAGCTTACATTTCACCAACAGTGTAGAAGGGTTCCCCTTTCTCCACATCCTCCCCAGCATCTGTAATTTCCTGACTTGTTTAATTTTAGCCATTCTGACTGGTGTGAGGTGGTATCTCATTGTGGTTTTGATTTGTATTTCCCTGATGCCGGGTCTATTGGCTATCTGGATGCCTTCTTTGCAGAAATGTCTGTTCATGTCCTCTGCCCATTTCTTGATTGGATTATTTGTTCTTTGGGTGTTAGTTTGCTAAGTTCTTTATAGATTTTGGACACTAGCCCTTTATGTCCTTTGCAAATATCTTCTCCCATTCTGTCAGTTGTCTTTTGATTTTGTTAACTGTTTCCTTTGCTGTGCAAAAGCTTTTGATCTTGATGAAATCCCAATAGTTCCTAGTTTCCCTTGCCTTTGGGAATATTCCTAGGAAGAAGTTGCTGTGGCTGAGGTCAAAGAGGTTGCTACCTGTGTTCTCCTCAAGGATTTGGATAGACTCATTTCTCACATTGAGGTACTTCATCCATTTTGAGTCTATTTTCATGTATGGTGTAAGGAAATGGTCCAATTTCATTTTTCTACATGTGGCTGTCCAATTTTCCCAACACCATTTATTGAAGAGGCTGTCTTTTTCCACTGGACATTCTTTCCTATTTTGTCGAAGATTAGTTGACCATAGATTTGAGGGTCTATTTCTGGGCTCTCTATTCTGTTCCATTGATCTATGTGTCTGTTTTTGTGCCAGTACCATGTTGTCTTGATGATGACAGCTTTGTAATAGAGCTTGAAGTCCGGAATTGTGATGCCACCAACGTTGGCTTTCTTTTTCAATATCCCTTTGGCTATTCGAGGTCTTTTCTGGTTCCATATAAATTTTAGAATTATTTGTTCCATTTCTTTGAAAAAGATGGATGGTACTTTGATAGGAATTGCATTAAATGTGTAGATTGCTTTAGGTAGCATAGACATTTTCACAATATTTATTCTTCCAATCCAGGAGCATGGAACATTTTCCATTTCTTTGTGTCTTCCTTAATTTCTTTTATGGTACTTTATAGTTTTCTGAGTATAGATTCTTAGCCTCTTTGGTTATGTTTATTTCTAGGTATCTTATAGTTTTGGGTGCAATTGTAAATGGGATTGACTCCTTAATTTCTCTTTCTTCTGTCTTGTTGTTGGTGTAGAGAAATGCAACTGATTTCTGTGCATTGATTTTATGTCCTGACACTTTACTGAATTCCTGTAAGAATTCTAGCAGTTTTGGAGTGGAGTCTTTTGGGTTTTCCACATATAGTATCATATCATCTGCAAAGAGTGATAATTTGACTTCTTCTTTGCCAATTTGGATGCCTTTAATTTCTTTTTGTTGTCTGATTGCTGAGGCTAGGTCTTCTAGTACTATATTGAATAGCAGTGGTGATAATGGACATCCCTGCCGTGTTCCTGACCTTAATGGAAAAGCTTTCAGTTTTTCTCCATTAAGAATGATATTTGCGGTGGGTTTTTCATAGATGGCTTTGATAATATTGAGGTATGTGCCCTCTATCCCTATACTTTGTAGAATTTTGATTAGGAAGGGATGCTGTACTTTGTCAAATGCATTTTCAGCATCTATTGAGAGTATCATATGGTTCTTGTTATTTTACTAATGTGTTGTATCACATTGATTGATTTGTGGATGGAATAAATCCATCCACAAATGGAATGCAGCCCTGGAATAAATCCCACTTGGTCATGGTGAATAATCCTTTTAACGTACTGTTTAATCCTATTGGCTAGTATTTTGGTGAGAATTTTTGCATCTGTGTTCATCAAGAATATTGGTCTGTAATTCTCTTTTTTGATGGGATCCTTGTCTGTTTTTGGGATCAAGGTGATGCTGGCCTCATAAAATTAGTTTGGAAGTTTTCCTTCCATTTCTATTTTTTGGAACAATTTCAGGAGAATAGGAATTAATTCTTCTTTAAATGTTTGGTAGAATTCTCCTGGGAAGCCTTCTGGCCCTGGGCTTTTGTTTGTTTGGAGATTTTTGATGACTGTTTCAATCTCCTTACTGGTTATGGGTCTCTTTAGGTTTTCTATTTCCTCCTGGTTCAGTTGTGGTATTTTATGTCTCTAGGAATGAATCCGTTTCTTCCAGATTGTCGAATTTGTTGGCATAGAGTTGCTCATAGTATGTTCTTATAATTGTTTGTATTTCTTTAGTGCATAATATGTTCTTATAATAGTTTGTATTTCTTTGGTGTTGGTTGTGATCTCTCCTCTTTCATTCATGATTTTATTTATTTGGGTCCTTTCTCTTTTCTTTTTGATAAGTCTGGCCAGTGGTTTATCAATCTTATTAATTCTTTCAAAGAACCATCTCCGAGTTTCGTTGATTTGTTCTTTTTTTGTTTGTTTGATTTCTGCTCTGATCTTTATGATTTCCTCTTCTCCTGCTGGGTGTAGGCTTTCTTTCTTGTTCTTTCTCCAGCTCCTTTAGGTGTAGGGTGAGGTTATGTATTTGAGACCTTTCTTGTTTCTTGAGAAAGGCTTGTACCACTATATATTTTCTTCTTAGGACTGCCTTTGCTGTGTCCCACAGATTTTGAATCATTGTGTTTTCATTATCATTTGTTTCCATGAATTTTTTAAATTCTTCTTTAATTTCCTGGTTGACCCATGCATTCTTTATAAGGATACTGTTTAGTCTCTATGTATTTGGGTTCTTCCCAAATTTCCTCTTGTGATTGAGTTCTAGCTTCAGAGCATTGTCATCTGAAAATATGCTAGGAATGATCCCAATCTTTTGATACCAGTTGAGACCTGATTTAGGACCCAGGATGTGATCTATTCTGGAGAATGTTCCATGTGCACTAGAGAAGATTGTGTATTCTGTTTCTTTGGGATGGAATGTTCTGAATATATCTGTGGTGTCCATCTGGTCCAGTGTGTCATTTAAGGCCTTTATTTCCTTGTTGATCTTTTGCTTGGATGATCTGTCCATTTCAGTGAGGGGAATGTTAAAGTCCCTTACTATTATTGTATTATTGTTGATGTGTTTTTTTGATTTTGTTATTAATTGGTTTATATAGTTGGCTGCTCCCCCATTAGGGGCATAGATATTTAAAATTGTTAGATCTTCTTGTTGGCAGACCTTTTAAGTATGATATAGTGTCCTTCCTCATCTCTTATTATAGTCTTTGGCTTAAAATCTAATTGATCTGATATAAGGATTGCCACCCCAGTTTTCTTCTGATGTCCATTAGCATGGTAAATTGTTTTCCACCCTCTCATTTTAAATCTGGAGGTGTTTTTGGGTCTGAAATGAGTTTCTTGTAGGCAACATATTGATGGGTTTTGTTTTTTTATCCATTCTGATACCATGACTTTTGATTGGGGCATTTAGCCTATTAACATTCAGGGTAACAAATGAGAGATATAAATTTAGTGCCATCGTATTGCCTGTAAGGTGACTGTTACTGTATATTGTCTCTGTTCCATTCTGATCTACTACTTTTAGGGTCTCTCTTTGCTTAGAGGAGGACCCCTTTCAATATTTCCTGTAGAGCTGGTTTGGTATTTGCAAATTCTTTCTCTCTCTCTCTCTCTCTCTCTTTTTTTTTTTTTTTTTTTTTTTTTGTCCAGCAAGCTTTTTATCTCTCCTCTATTTTCAATGATAGCCTAGCTGGATATAGTATTCTTGGCTGCATGTTTTTCTCGCTTAGTGCTCTGAATATATCATGCCAGTTTTTTCTGGCCTGTCAGGTCTCTGTGGATAAGTTGCTGCCAATCTAATATTTTTACCATTGTATGTTACAGACTTCTTTTCCCGGGCTGCTTTTAGGATTTTTCTCTCTGTCGCTAAGACTTGTAAATTTTACTATTAGGTGACGGGATGTGGGCCTATTCTTGTTGATTTTGAGGGGGGTTCTCTGCGCCTCTGGATTTTGATGCTTGTTCTCTGCCATATTAAGGAAATTCTCTCCAATAATTCTCTCCAATATACCTTCTGCTCCCCTCTCTCTTTCTTCTTCTTCTAGAATCCCAATTATTCTAATGTTGTTTTGTCTTATGGTATCACTCATCTCTCGAATTCTCCCCTCGTGATCCAGTAGCTGTTTGTTCCTCTTTTGCTTAGCTTCTTTATTCTCTGTCATTTGGTCTTCTATATCACTAATTCTTTCTTCTGCCTCATTTATCCTAGCAATGAGAACCTCCATTTTTGATTACACCTCATTAATAGCTTTTTAAATTTCAACTTGGTTAGATTTTAGTTTTTTTATTTCTCCAGAAAGGGCTTTTATATCTCCAGAGAGGGTTTCTCTAATATCTTCCATGCCTTTTTTGAGCCCAGCTAGAACCTTGAGAACTGTCATTCTGAACTCTAGATCTGACATATTGCCAATGTCTGCACTGATTAGGTTCTAGCTTTTGGTACTGCCTCTTCTTCTTTTTTTTGTGGTGAGTGTTTCCTCCTTGTCATTTTCTCCAGATATGAGTATGAAGGAGCAAATAAAATACTAAAAGGGTGGCAAAGACCCCAGGAAAATGCGCTTTAACCAAATCAGAAGAGATCTCTAATCGTTGGGGGGAGGGGGAGAAAGGGGATAAAAAGAAGTTCAGAAAAAAAATTTTAAAAAGAAAACAAATAAGGAAAAAATATAAAAAAGAAAAATATATATATATTAGACTGGTGACCAGAACAGGGTCACCCACTTAATTTTAGGAGTATTTTGTTCTCTTAGAAGAAACTACCTCTAAAAATTTTAAAGAATGAAAAACATATATAAGGGGAAACACATG
Organism: Mustela nigripes; assembly: GCF_022355385.1. Taxonomy (NCBI): domain Eukaryota; kingdom Metazoa; phylum Chordata; class Mammalia; order Carnivora; family Mustelidae; genus Mustela; species Mustela nigripes. The sequence continues at coordinate 47,543,655 of NC_081559.1, forward strand.
AAGGGATAAAATATGCCTATAGATGTGAAAAAAATTTTTTTTAATTTCTGAAAAAGAAGTTGATACAGTAAGTTGGTTGGGGGATATAAAGAGAAAGAAAGTGGAGAGAATTTGCTTGGGCTGGAGACTAGAACAAGCCCGGAGCTAGACTTATGGTATATTTTGATCTATTAGAGGAAGTTGTACTCCAAATTTTTTAGAAGAAAAAAACCCTATGAGTATACAAAAAAAAAGGTAAATACAATGGATAAAATATGACTATAATAATGAAGTTTCAAAAAAGATTATTATTTTTTATGAAAGGTATTGTTAAGATAAGCTAGTTTAAAAACATTAAAAAAGAAATGGGGAAAAGTTAAAAAAAATTTAGCAGAAGAAAAAATAAAAATAAAAAAAATTAAATTAACTGCAAGACTAAAGAATCATGGGGAGAAAGCCATGAGTTCTGTGCTTTGCTTTCTCCTCTGGAATTCTGCTGTTCTTCTTGGTAAGTGAAGTTGGTCTTGGGTGGATTTCTTGTTGATCTTCTGGGGGAGGGGCCTGTTGTAGTGTTTCTCAAGTGTCTTTGCCCGAGGTGGAATTGCACCACCCTTACCAGGGGCCAGGCTAAGTAATCCGCTCGGGTTTGCTTTTGGGAGCTTTTGTTACCTGAACGCTTTCCCATAGAGTTCTGGAGAACGTGAATGAAAATGGCAACTTCCAAATCTCTGGCCCAGAGGAGCCAAGAGTTCACCACCCCCCATTCCTCAGTGTGCCCTCAGAGAAAAGTTCTCAATCAGTCCTGTCTCCCTGGCCTCTGGCCGCACTCCGAGCTCACCCAGCCTGTGACCGGTTCTAGGTAACCCCGAGCTGAGAGCTCACTCCTTGGCTCTGTCTCTGTAGCTGGCTTCCCTGCTCTAATACCTGCGACACTCAGACCCCCCCGATCCTTCTGTGACCCTGCGGGACCTGGGGCCACGCTGACCCAGAGTGGGCTACACCCTGGTTTAGCCTCTGGAGCAGTGTCCCTCAGTGAGCAGACTTTTAAAAGTCCTGATTTAGTGCTCTATTGCTCCGCTGCTTGCCGGGAGCCAGACCCTCCCCCCACGGTCTATCTTCCTGTTGCTTTGGATTCACTTCTCTGCCGGTCCTACCTTTCAGAAAGTGGTTGATTTTCTGTTTCTAGAATTGCTGTTCTTCTTCTCTTCAATCTCCCATTGGTTTTGTAGGTGTTTGCAATGGTTAGATAAGCTATCTAGCTGATCTCCTGCTACCTGATGTAGTCTCAGCCTGCTACTTCTCTGCCATCTTGACTCCTCCCTCTTCATTTAATTTATGTTTGGAGAAACACCACTAGCCATTCTTCAGGAGTAGGTTTACTAGTTACAAAGTTTCTTAGTTTTCCTTCACATAAGTATGTCTTCAGTTCTCTTTTGTGCCTGAATATATTTTCCAGATATAAAATGCATGATTGACAACTCTTGAAAAACTATTGTGCCTCTTTATTCTGGCCTGTTGGTTTCAGATGAGAAATCACTCAAATTGGTATTCCTTTACAAGTAATATGTCATTTTTTAAAGATCTTTGTCTTTAGTTTTCAGAAGTTTAATTGTTAATTAATTATTAATTGATTTCTTTGGGTTTCTACTTGAGGTTTTCTCAGCCTCTTGAATACGTGGTCTTAAATCTTTTCCCAGTTCGGGGAGTTTTCAGTCATCATTTTATTAGAATACTTTTTTTTTAGTTCCATTCTTTTCCTTTTCTCTTTCTGGGACTCTGATGATATGAATGTTAGTTTTTTTGTTTATTTCTTTGTTTTGTTTTTTCATTATCACTGAGACTTTGTTAAGCTTTTTCAGTCTATTTTCTCACTGTTTTTTAGCTGGGTAAATTCTGTTGATCTTTTCTCAAGTTCACTGCTTCTGTCTTTGTCATCAGCACTCTACTATTGAGCCCATCCAAAAAGTGCATTTTATAATTCTATATTACATTTTATAATTATATAATTTTCATTTGGTTCTTTTTTATACCTTCTTTTTGTTTTTGTTGTTGAGATTTTCTAGTTCTTCATTTGAGAAGAATTTCTAAATGCTCTTTTTGGTATTTTTTGATGGCAACTTTAAAATTCTTGTCAGATGATTCCAAGGTCTGATTCTTCTCATCTTGGCATCTGCTGGTTATCTTTTCTCATTCTAGTTGTGATTTTTCTGCTTCTTGGTATGAGTGACATATGGGTGTCCTGGAGATTTTAGATTTTATGTAAATGAACCTCTGGATTCTGTTTAATACTTTTTTTCTTAAAGATTTTATTTATTTATTTGACAGAGAGAGAGAGAGAGAGAGATCACAAGTAGGCAGGGAGACAGGCAGAGAAAGAGGGGGAAGTAGGCTCCCTGCTGAGCAGAGAGCCAAGGATGGATCCCAGGACCCTGAGATCATGACCTGAGGCAAAGGCAAAGGCTTAACCCACTGAGCCACCCAAGTGCCCCTCTGTTTAATACTTTTAAACCTGTATTTCCCCTGTTAGGTGTAATATAAGGGCTGGGTGGGTATATCTATTCCACTTCCCATTATGCAAATGAAAGGCAGTGATTCATACAGCTTTGCGGCAGGTGGGTAGAGTGACAGGTCAGTTCCTCTCTTAGCCCCCTGACACCTTGCCAAGTACAAGTGGAGCATTGGCCAAGCCTGACTTTTTACTCTGAGAGGGCCCTAGCTGATGACAGAGGAAGGGGAGGAGGGAAGTCACATATCACCCAGTGCCACTTTTTTCTCCTCCCTCCTTTTATCTCTTGATGCCAGCTCTCTGTTGGGCCCCATTGACACTGCAGTGGGGGTGTGAAGCAGAGTGGTGATGAGCCCCACTTCTCACTGGCTCATTAAGTCTCTGCAGCCAGATGGGAGTGGAGGTTCAGCATATTTCTGGATCTGCTAATACCACCTGGGCGGGGCAATCAAAGCATTCACTATTTTTGTTGGGCAGGAGCTGGAAGACCAATTTACTACTCAGCCATGCTGACACTAATGTGGCAGGGGAATCAGAATCTTGCCTGCTTTAGCCAGGTGGGACTGGGAGCTGGGGTTGGTGGGTAGAAGAATCCTTCCCTGCTTGTCCCTGATGCCACCACTGTGTGGGGACATTGGAGTACCACTGTCTGATGTCCCTGTGCAAGAGATGTGGGAGGTAAAGTGGAGATGGAGGGTTAACAATCACCTCATTTCTTGGCCCAGTTGAAACTATGGGAGTGTATTCATGGGGATGGATTTTCCATTGGTTTTTGGTTTGAGTAGGGTAGATATTGCCAAAAATGTTTTCTGTTAGGCTACCCTTTCCCTGGTATTTTGGCTAAGAGGAATAGGCATTGCTTGAAGACTTTTCTTTTAGGGTGGGGGTGTCTACACCCGCTGGAAGTTCTAGCTTAGAGGCTTCTGTGGGGCCCTGTCTGAGATATATGGGAGGCAATAAAGAAACACAGGAAACTCACCTCAAATCGCATGGTCCCCAGACAATTTGCCCTTCCACCTTTCAGAGCCCATCTGTGATTGTTTTCATGTTGTATGGGTGGTGAGAGTAAGGATCCGGAAGGAAAGGGCTTTATCTTGGTCAGAACTGGAAGTCACCAACATGTTTTTTTCCCTTTCTTTCTTTCTTTCTTTCTTTCTTTTTTTTTATGTCACCAACAGTATCTTTTGAAGAACTTAAGTTTTTAAATTTATGAATACTAGTTACCTTTTTTTTTCTTTCATGAATCGGATGCCACCTTTAAATAAGGTGTTAGCTATTATTTTTCATAAATGCCCTATATCAGGTTTAGAAGTTCCTTTCTACTCCTAATTTGTTGGGAGTTTTTTTAATTAGTCATGTATGTTGAATTTTGTGACATGTTTTTCTACATCTGTTGAGATGAGTATATGTTTTTTCTAAGTTTGTTATCTGTGGAAATACTTTGTTAATATTTGAATGTCAAATTAACTTTGTATTTCTGGCACAAACCCCACTTAGTCATAGTGTATTATACTTTTTAAATTTGTTAGATTTATTTTGCTTAAATTTTGTTTACAAACTTTTCCTGCATTTTCATTGAGAATATTGGTTTGTAGTTTGTGTTTTATTATTATTTCTTTGTCAGTTTTTGGTATCAGCATTTTCCTTAGACAATACTTGGTTATATTTTCTAGACCTTCTCAGTGCCCATAAACCTCATTTCTATTTCTTGTTTCAGCAGGTCTTCTTTTGATATATTCCCACCTTGCCAACAATAATTAAAGCCTCTGATGGTTAGTAATTAACTTCAAGGTCAAGAATACATTAGTATACATTTGAATTACAATCTTTTGATTTATAGTGGCCCCAAAATGAAGGTAATTAAATGTTATAGCATTAAACTGTGATCAAATCTTTAAGGATGAATATTCAAGTAGTTCATTTAAATAAGAAGCCTGAAATTAAAAAACTAAAATTTTTGCAGGAATTCTTCTAAACCATCTCCACATCAATTGTTTTTAGCTGGTTTTCCTAATAAAATACTTTAGTGACCATAAAAAATATAAACATGAAACATACTTAAACTTGTTCCTATTTTTCCCCATTGGTTTTTAACTTTACTAAACTATTGTGAACTAATTATGCAAAGTGATGATAATTAATTTGCATCTTTAGACAAGTGAAAGCTTTTTACAAAGGATGGTTATTAAATGTTTAGTATCTCTAAGGAGGTTGGAGAAAGAAAAAATAAATAAATCCTTATTGCTAGAAGAAATAAGGGGTTTACAGAACAGAAGAACACAAATAAGGATTCTTTTTTTTTTTTTTTTAAAGATTTTATTTATTTATTTGACAGAGAGAGAGATCACAAATAGGCAGAGAGACAGACAGAGAGAGAGATGAGGAGAAGCAGGCTCCCTGCTGAGCAGAGAGCCCCATGTGGGACTCGATCCCAGGCCCCTGGGATCATGACCTGAGCTGAAGGCAGAGGCTTAACCCACTGAGCCACCCAGGCGCCCCACAAATAAGGATTCTTTGATGCTAGCTCTGGTACCACTAAGAGAGTCTATGGTTTCTTTTCCCTGCACTAGTTCTATATGGTGCAGTTCCCTCCATCTTTCATTACAGTAATGCCTTAAATTTGATATTTAAATCAGTTGATTATTAGAAACTCAATTTTTATTAAAAAATTTAAGTGAGGTATAAGATTATCTGATAAATAGAACATGAATCTTCCATATGATTTAAATTTTTCTATTGTTTTCCCTTGCTTATAAAAAGCTTAATACAAATCTTTACATTTCCAGGTAGTTTTAATAGCATTGCTGTTTTTAAGACTACTCTTTCCTGATACAACCTTATTTGAAATGTTTCCATCTCTCAATAACTGTGTTTTTCCATCTTCATTCTATGCTTGATATGTCAGATTTAAGGGGATCCAAAATGCTCTTGTGCAAGGTTATATGATAGTACAGTATAACTTGAATGAGACCATTATCACAAAGGAAGCTGCACTTTAACAACCTTCTCAAGTATTTTGGTAGTACAGCAGAGGAGGGGAACTTTTCTTCAGGACCTTCTCTCCACCTTCTATCTACTAGCTCTGAGTGAGTGAACCCTTGGTGTTCCTGCAGCCTTGATTTTCAAGATACTTGATCTCTGAAAGCTTTGGGTTTTTTAAGAGTTGTTCAAAATTTTGAGCTTACCAATTAAACTCTGTTTTTAAATTATTTTTGAATCTTTAGAATATGTATTTCCTGCCTTTATGTGGTATTTCAGCAGAAGATGAGGTGTTAAATGTGCTATCTTTACAAGATATACACTTTATTTAATATTCACATTAACTCTGAATGGTAAGTAATGTTATATGTACTTTTTTTTTTTTTTAATGGTAAACAGAGGACGAAGCTCCAGCTTCGAGAGACTAAGTTATATATTCAAGATCACACAACTAATTGGTAACAGAACACATACTAAGTCCAAGGCATACTTGAAACTACAACCCATGATCTTGTCTTGAAGTATGGTCAGGATGGCCTAGTACCAATTTAGAAGAATTTCCAGTAGAGGGGAGATTCATACAACATTTCAGACACCATGAAGGCTTATTCTGAAATCCTTTGCAACATTATCTAAAATCATAAATGTTCAGCTATGCAGATACACAAGTGACTGTAAAATGAATGAGCATCATTTTGCTACTTCCATGAGTTAACAGATTTGCTTATTAAAACTTCAGAGAAGTAAGTGAAATCTTATCTTTCTTTTTCTATCCAATTAAAATTCCATAAATTCTATAAACCCCTAAATTTTATAAAAACCAACATTTTGATTTTTTACATAAAGACGGTAAAATAAAATGGAACTAGAATATCCTGAAATCTTTGGGAAAGTTTAAGAGATATCTCAAATATCTACAATTTAAAAATCCTATTCTTGGCCAAAAGTATGGCTGTATGACTAACATCAATGGCTAGAATTTTATATTTCTTGTACTTAAAGAAGATTTTATTGTATATTCTTTATTAAAAGAAAACCTTTATTTTTTAATCATTTGAAGAATTGATTTTGTTATCCATTGTCTTGTAGAAAAATGAGATTATAGATAGGGTAGGTAGAATAGTCAAGAAAATTGCATTTTATTTTTTATCTCTATGCATGTATTCATTGCTTAAAGGGTCTCATTAGCCTTTAAGTTTACCATGCAGTCACAAAACTCTTTGATATGTGATTGAACATTGGTTCTCAGCAAATGCTGTGAAAGCATCACAGAGTGTGGCAGACTCTATGGACATCTCTCTTTGAACCTGGGAGAGCCCTTTGAAGGGTTCTAGTTGCTGCTGATAATGATTCACACTTGAAACCAACTGGGTGACTGGAGCTAGCTCATCCAGAGAGGTCTGAGTGTCCCAGGGTAGTTTCTTGACTGGTAGATGTGCGAAGTATACTCACTGCCTTGCTTCCAGAAGGGAGATAGCAGCCTGGTACAATCCTAGAGTCAGACTGAGTATAGATGCACCAGAAATCAATTCCTTGATTAGCTTCTCTGACTTTTCATTTTGCTTCCTTCGCTTCTGGTCTTTCCTGAGAAGACTCCCTTAAAAAACAACTTGGAGAAGAACCCTAGTCTTAGAGTCTGCTATTAGGGAACTAGATTTACAACTTGTGGCAATTTAGCTATCAGAATTCACCTTACTTGTCTATATTTCAAGAGTGTGCCTAGGTTTACTTTTGATCTATATAGAGGCCTCTATAGCCATTAAGATCGCTGGTTGTGTTACTTGATTCTATTTTGCCTTTTTTCTATACTCTTCTTCTGTTGATGGAAAATACCGAGGTTATATATTATAAACAAGAAGAATTTCATTGGCTGTTGAATGTGAAAGGAAAATGCTCATTTTATTGTATTTTTGAGGATATTACTAAGAGTATGACACATAGCAAAGTGACAATCAATGGTAGTCACCTCCTTTCTTGCTGTATGCTTTTAGACATATTTTATAATCACTCTTCTGTCTGTTCCAAATTTTATTTGTATCTCACCCATTTCTCCTACTGGCAGCTTCTCACTGTGTTCTATGTATTTGTCAGTTTTACCTGTTTTGAAATATAATGGATATCAAACAGAAGCTGATTTTTACCCCCATCCGATGTGGACACCATTAATTTATAACAAAGCTATTTTCCCATTACTGAGGAAAAAAAGAAAAAGAAAGCAAACAGCTGGTTTGATGGGGAAAAAAATCTGCCTTAATCCTTGGGGAATGAGGAGTTCAGACGTGATACAAGCTGACAGAGGGTGAAAAAATAATCTTCAGGCAGATAAGTTAGTGCAGCTAGGATGGGCAGGATAGGATGGCATCCTGGAGAAGAGAACACAGGGTATCCTGGGGTCACACAGTTCACTTATAAAAGGTGATATGGGGAATGGCAATAATCAGTTTACTAGTGTTTACAATAATGAAAGAGTGCTAAAAATATAGAAATGAAGTTTTGGATATAGCACATATAAAGGAGATTCATCTGCTCAGAATCCTTTTAAGATTATTGTTCTATCTCAGTTGATATTTTCCTAAACACCAGTAGAGGCCTCCAGATACTTCATTTAGTAAATAAACACACCATCCCTACACAGGGGAAAGGATGATGCCTATTGTGTCCACTGATAAGGAGAGGAATCAAATGGAATCTTTGATGAAGATGAATTCAGTGAGAATCAACTATGATTAGAAGAGGTGTTAAACTTTGTTGTATAACCTACTCAAATGCCCATTAAAAAAATACTTGGTCTAGATTAGGAAGTCAGGATACATGTAATTATCATTATTTTAGATCACATTAAACTAATTAGCACAATGTGGACATTTCTCTGTGAATAATTTATCATGTCAGTAAGTCTCAAGCCACCTAACTTGCCCAGTATTCTTGGAATCAAAACACTGTAGTTGAAGAGGATGGCAGCAAGGTAATTTGTGGACCCCAACCTGGGTTATTTGGCAAGTAATACTTTTCTGTCTCAAGTTTTGAACTGAGCATAATTATAACAGAAAGTGTGTGAAATAGTTACTAGCCATGAAAGCTAGTAACTAGCCATGAAATACATGTTTACTAGTTACTAGCCATGAAAATACAGCTAACTCAATAAAGAACCTACTAATGAGCAGTCTGAAACTCCTCTTTTATTTTTGTTTATTTGAGAGAGAGAGTGAGAGCGAGTGGAGGGAGGGGCAGAAGGAAAGAATCTTCAGGCAGACTCCCCTCTGAGTGCAGAGCCTGCCTATGTGTCTACCTGGGACCTTCTCTCAGGACCCATGAGATCATGACTTGAGCCAAAACCTAGAGTCCAGTAGGATGCTTAACTGACTGAGCCACCCAGGCTCCCCACTCCTCTTTTATTTTTAAGTGTATGTGCATTTATATGTGTGATTGCAAATAAGCTACAAAATCTACATGACTATTATTGATTAACCACACATTTTCCCCCTAAGTTTTAATGAATAATCACAACTAGGAATCATCTAGGTTCTGTAACGCCCTAGGACATCTGCTGCTTCTGAGGTAAATCCATCAGATTCTATGAATCACTGATAAAATCCCCTCAGCCCCAGCCCCCTATTAACTTAAGAAACTCCAGCAGCTTCATTAAATTTTAGACACTTCTCTGACTGTACCTTTAGCTGACAGTATAAATACATTCATTTTGCTGTCACATTAATTGATTTTAGCTAATTAGGAGCATTTTTTTTTTGCCCTAATTTGATAAGGAAGTGTGAATGCATTTTCCCCCCACAGCAGGTTTGTTATTTGCTGGGGTATTAGGAGAGTGTTAATTAGGCACAGTTCTGTCAGGCTGACGGTTCTAAACAGCATTCACCACACAGACTAAAACGGGCAGAGTGGAAGCTGAGTTTTGGCCACCAGTGTGATTTGTCGGAGTAGGTTAGCTACCTCTGCACTAGAAATCTGCCATAGGTAAATATGTGTATGCTAGAGAAGTACCAAATCTGTTCTTTCCTTCTACAAATGCTCCTCATAGCTGAGGTCTCCCTTTACCCCATTTCAAAACCTCTCAGGAAGCTGTCTCCCCTCAGTCACTGTCATTCTCTCTCAACCCTTTGGCAACCAGTTTTGTGTTCATCCTGCCCCTTCTTAATTTTAAGGCAAAAGTCACGGTTTTTGAAAATTCACTGGTCCTGAGGTATTTGTAGATCTTTTGAGCAGTTGGGCTCAGAGATTTCTTTGTTGAGTCTCCTCTGCTGAAGGCATAAAGGGGCTGACTGACTGCTGTCTGCCTGGAGCAGTGAAGCAAAGGGAAAGAAACAACAGAGCAGTTGATATTCCTGCTAGAGCTTGTTTGTAAATGGAGCCCATTCAGTGTCTTTTGTTTATTTGTGAGACTTTTCTTAGGAAATGTATAAAAAGGGACTTGAAACAACCATTTCGGAAAGGAGAAGAAAGGATGTTTGACAACATCATTTCCAATTTTGTGAGAAATGCTCATTTTTATCATGTGAGTTTTCTGTGAAGATACAGTTGTTCTCTAAGGCATGTGCTTTGTATTTCCTTTGTTTTCTCTTGTATCTTTACACTAACCCTTAACACATTAGTCTCCCATACTGCTTGTGATGAATCTGTAAATAATAGGAGCAAATAAAATCATCTCTGAACATCCTACATTTATTAATTTCTAGAATTTTGATTTCTGCAAATCATACCTCAAATGTTAATCTCACTACCAAAAGACCTTTTTAAAACCTTCATTGCAAGTTATCTGCTGTCATCTGCTATTTATAAGTGCCTTTGAGTCACAGAGTATATGCGTCTAAAAGAGGACAGAGGACGGAACCCATTAACAGAATGCCAAGCTCTCTGACAGAAGTATTGATGCAGTGGAAGGAATATATTTGGAGACTCCATCCATCTGTTGGTTATGAACTTGTTTACTTGGTCTATTGTGAGTCTTACTTGTCTTTGTAAAATGCGGATATTAATACCTCTTCTAGCATAGCTGTCATTATTAAATGTCTTTTTTTTTTTTGTCATCCTCATGTTCATCATGGTCCTTGTTAATTTTTAAAACAAAAGTCATGATCATTTAATAATGGTTAGCAAATAATAGGTGATTATTTATGTGACTACTCTCTGTTGTCCCCCATTACTATAAGCTCCATGAGGATGACGTATGTATCTCATTTCAACACTGTGTCCCCAGCTCCTGGCATGTGGCAGACATTCAATAAATGTTTGTTGTATAGCTGTGAAATGTCAGCTATTATGGCACCCAATATTGATAAGATTGTTACTTTTTGTAGTTAAAATTTACTAGCAAAATCCAGCATACACACAAATTATATAAAAACAAAAGCACTATTTATATTTGTATTGGAAGTAAGTCCAAAAATACATTATATAAGCTTCCATCTCAAGAACAGAGGAAAAAAGCAAATCAAAGCCAAAGCCTTTCCAAAGAAAGTAGAAAGAAGAAATCCTAAAAATAAGATCTGAAATCAGTGAAATAGGAAACTAATATAAAATAGTGAAAAATCAACAAACAAAAGGTAATTTTGCTAATCAAATTACTAATAAAATTCCTAAGTCTTTAACAAAATTGACAAAGAGAAAATAGAGAAAATGAAACATTACCAATGTGATAGATTTAAAAAAGTGGTTATTATCACAACCTGTGTGACACAGTTGGTTGAGCATCTGACTCTTGGTTTCAGCTCAGGTCATGATTTCAGGGTCCTGAGATTGAGCCCTGCATTGGGCTCTGTGTTAAGCACAGAGTCTGCTTTGGATTCGTTATTCCTTCCCCTCTGCCCTTCCTGGCCATGTGCTCTGTATCCTTCTGTCTCATCCTCTCTTTCAAATAAATTGATAAATGGTGGTGGGGCGCCTGGGTGGCTCAGTGGGTTAAGCCGCTGCCTTCGGCTCAGGTCATGATCTCAGGGTCCTGGGCTCTCTGCTCAGCGGGGAGCCTGCTTCCCTCTTTCTCTCTCTGCCTGCCTCTCTGACTACTTGTGATTTCTCTCTGTCAAGTTAATAAATAAAATCTTTAAAAAAAATGGTGGCTATTATATGGATACTAAAATCAATTTAAAAAGCATTATTGAGAAAACTTTAGACATCTACTATGTAAATGAAATTTTAAAATTTTACAAAAATAATTACCAAAAATGATACCATTTATCACCTATATTCTGAGGAAATTGAAAATATTATCATGAAAACCTCCCAGAAGAAAACTCCAAGCACTAAATGGCATCCTCATGAATGCTTCTTAATACCTATAATGAGTGAACTTTTAAGAACTGGAAGAGGAGCACTTCTTAATACATTTTATGAAGTCACCATAATCTTGATACCAAAATTTGACCAGAACACTACAAAAAAGGGAGAATTAGCAACCAAACATAGATGTGAATAATCTTTAAAAATTAGTAAATATTATATAACATATACAAATCCCCATGATTCATGCATATATAAGCCTCATTTTTAATGGGGTGACTTAACAATGAGATATCAGTCAATTTCACAATTATGTTTATAGCAGCACTATCTTTAAGTTATATACTGGAAACAACCCAAATGTCCTTTAACAGAATAGGTATATAAATTGTGGTACGGGAGCACCTGGGTGGCTCAGTGGATTAAGCCGCTGCCTTCAGCTCAGGTCATGATCTCAGGGTTCTGGAATCGAGCCCCACATCAGGCTCTCTGCTCGGCGGGGAGCCTGCTTCCCCCTTTCTCTCTGCCTGACTCTCTGCCTACTTGTGATCTCTGTCTGTCAAATAAATAAATAAAATCTTTAAATTGTGGTACGTTTATAAAATGAAATACTATACAGCTATGAGATTAAATGAACTCTAAATTAAAAAAACACACACACAAAACAAAACACAAGTGACAATCACAAAGACAGTATTGAGCAAAAGAAGCCAAAGTATTATAAATCAGATAATGGTTAAGGTTGGATGGAGGTAGTAGTGACTGGGAAGCAGTAGGAATGAGGTTTGAAATTGTTTTTTCTTGATATGGGTGACTTATGGTGATGTGTTCAATGGTGAAAATCCATTAACATATTCAATTATGATTAGTGCTTCTATACGAATGTTTATAGTACTTCAAAAAGAAGTTCAGATGATGCGCACACACCAACAAAATGTAATAATGTACCCTAATATTTGACCTGCAAAGCTTTGCATATGTGTCTGTGGTATGTGGCAGCAAACTCCCATTGTGACCACCGTAGCATCAAACAAATCATATTTACTATAAAGTAAGGGGAAAAATTAAGTAAATGCAATAAGAACTAAGTTGCTTAGTCTGGACAGCAGGTGCTCATATAAATGTATAAATAGATGAATCCGTAATATGCATATTGCTTTTTTTTCCCTTACTTTTTCTCTAAAGGGTTTACACTGTAATCATTATTCAGTGCTCATAAATAAAAATATATATATTATCATTTCTTATTGTCCAAAGAGCATTTTATTACATAGATATATTAAAATCAACTTAAAAATTACCTTTGTCTAAACATTTTAGGTGGTTTTCAAACTATTGCTATTCTGAACAGTGCCTAAAAGGTCTCCCTTTACAATGTCTGGAGTGCTCTGCTTCTGGCAATCTGTCATGTACATTCCATTTCATCATTGTTCACTGCCAGGTGCACACAATTCACATGACAGAGAGAAAGGCCGTACCAGTATTCTTAATCATAACGGAACTCTTCTTTTCCAGAATGGCATCTCAGAAGCCTATTCTAAAATAATGTTCCTTGAGACCACTCCTGATTAGAGATATTAGAAGGTCTAGGTAAAGAAACAATTCAACTTTATTACCTTCGGCTCTGCTGTATTCTTTGAGGAGGCTGGGATGTTATGTTGCAGTTGTTCTGAAACTTTCCAATAACTAACATTTTGCATATTTTTAACCTAAAAATGAAGTGCTCATTTTATGAGCATATTTTAAATTCCTAGTAATGCCTCAACTTTTCATGCTTTCTTATTCGAATAAAATCAAATTCTGCTCAAAAGAAAATGAAAGAAAGAAAAAGGAATAGAAGAATAGCTCTGAAAACATACTGTTCCTCATTTTTCTTGACACTGTATTTCCATCCAAATGAATGCATATTATACTTTCAAAGTGGTAAATAGATGTTCATAATTCATTAATCCATAGCTCAAAAGCAAGGACAAATGTTATTTCTGTGCCACCATTTATTTAAAGGCAAGTAAAAGAATGCAATTCTGATTTCATTGCAGTGAGATTATTCTTCTTCACATGAGATGCAACATCTACATGGGCAAACACAGCTGACTCTTTGCAGTAGCTCTCTAGGAGAGAATGAAAGGAGATAAATCCATTGAGTTGCACAAGGCCAACCTGACCAGAGACTCAAATCCTGTAAAACTTGATTTGAGTCAAGCAAGGAGGGAAACTTCCTCTTCAAAACACATGGTAGGTGGCACCTCCTTCCTTTAAAATGTTTAGGTAAGATAAGCTATTTCATAACAATATACAGTGTCACTTTCCCAGGAAAACATGTCTTAGGGAATGACTGATTCAGTTTTCTTTTGATAAATAAACCTTAAGCGGTCTTGCATCCATTTCTTTCCCTTCAATCTGTCACTTTATTCTTGTTTATAATGAATGAATCCAATCTGCTTGGATGTGTAAGTAAAAATTTATAAAAACAAAGCTAGTACACTTCGGAAATGTGCTGTCGTGTATTTTTATTTTTCCATGCCTTTGAGAAAAGTTCTTGTTGATTTTTCCTCTAATACCAGGGCAACTTTGAGTAGCCATCATTTGAGGGTAATTTGCTCTGATATTCTTGTGTACTGGCCTATATGCTGAAGAATGTTTTTTTCTTCCCTTTAAAATTGTTGACTACATGAGCTAGAGATAGAGCTCTTCAGAATCCACAGAAAGGTGACAACATAGCAGGATAAATGTACTAATTGTTCCTCAAATAAAATATCTGAAAAAATTTAAATGAACATCTGTTTGAAGAATAGAGCTATTAAAGGGAATGTTCTGCACAAACAATATGCCACGCAGAATAGTTGTACAATAATGCTGTGAAATTGTTTAATTAACTCATAAAAGAGGGAATCTAATACAGGAAATGTATGCAGTGCACTCGGGAGATATTTGACAGTCTTTAAGAGCAGATGTGATTATGATTATAATTATTTTAGTAAATTGAACCATAATTTCTTTTTCTGTTGTACAATAAGGTGCATTATATTATGAATCTTAAGTAAAGAAAACCTTTAAACATAAGAAATTCATGCAAATCATGACTTCTGTTAAAGCTACAGTATTGCTATCATTACCTTTTTAAATTGAGGCTTAGCCTTGTAAATACAGCTGAGAAAAATAAGTTTTCAACATGTAACTGGGTGGAATTTTAGGTGTACTTTGTTGAAATTGGTTTCAGTATTTTGTAGACATGACTTTCACCATAGATTTGGATCATAAAATAGTATTTTTAATCTCTTATTTATAAGATCAATTATTTATTTATTATTGATAAAGTCATGGTGTGTAGTGAGTATGGAGCATTTTTATTTTATTATCAGAGAAACTCCATCAGAGACCCTATAGTACTGAACATGAGGGCTACGACTGTTTTTCTTTTCCTTCCTTTATGTGTGAGGTCAACTGCTTTGACTTGAAGGGGATTCATTAACTACCATGATATATATTAAGTTTGTTTGATATTACTATGCAAATTTATTATATCTATGCCCTTCTATTATTTTTCACTCATTCATTTTGGAAATTACATATTTATATATTCATAACTTTAGTCAGTAATTACAAGAAAGTTACATTTTCTGTATATTGCCTTTATCACTCTTATTAACTAAAATTACTGCTAGAAGGAAATTAATCAGACAAATTAGTATGCTTATTCATGAAACCTAGATTATAGTAAACCCCAATATTAAGACTAATGAAACAATTACTTATTTAATCATTATTAAAAATGAGAACATTGCTCAGATATTTGACAGTAACTGCAGCAAGCTTTGAAAGTAGACAAATGAATGTGTTTTTCTTGACTGCTCTTTCATGAAAGCAAGATTATTATCACCTGCTGGGAATTTTGCTTTCATATTTGATATTTTCCCTAGGATAAAAAGTCTCTCCTTACAAGAAAAAGAGAAAATTTAATTTCTCCAATAGACTTCTCTCTTTGAAAGTTAAGCTATTCTGACTCTGACTTTTCAAAAGTTAAGATGTATGTTAAGATGTATGTAAGTCAAGGCTACAGCCACTTACAGGCACAATATTTTTGCTAGGTTACAAAAATACATACCATATAGAAGTATAAATATTTACTTAAAGTATTCCTTAAAACAAATTGAATAAAATTTAGGTTAGTCATGTATTAAAAAGTGAAAGGACTAGTACTATAGGACTGAAAATTAATATTCCTCATCCTCTCCTTATCTACATGCTATGTCAGCAGCTTTGTGGTGCCCAGTTTATTTAATCATGCCTGCTTTTAGGTCTTCTAGGTGAATACCTTCATGTCCTGCTTTTCTTATTTCTCCATTTAGACATTAGAGGAAAGTTAGTGATTTTCTGCTATAATAGCTAAAGATTTTAGTCACAAACTTCCCATGTTTTATTCCCTCTCTGTCTAAAAAGTTCTGGTTTAGTAACTTTATTAGGTACTTTTGGTAATCTAAATATTATATGAAAAATATCTATTGGGCACTTGGGTGGCTCAGTGGGTTAAAACCTCTGCCTTCGGCTCAGGTCATGATCCCAGGGTCCGGGGATCGAGCCCTGAATTGGGCTCTCTGCTCAACGGGGAGCCTGCCTCCCCACCTCTCTCTCTGCCTGCTTCTCTGCCTACTTGTGATCTCTGTCTGTCAAAGATATAAAATCTTTTAAAATAAAAAAAA
Organism: Mustela nigripes; assembly: GCF_022355385.1. Lineage (NCBI taxonomy): Eukaryota > Metazoa > Chordata > Mammalia > Carnivora > Mustelidae > Mustela > Mustela nigripes. The sequence continues at coordinate 47,560,050 of NC_081559.1, forward strand.
GGAAAAATACCTATTTATTTTTGTATCAAATCCAAACACTTTCTTGACTCATGATATTGTAAAGTAAAAATTTCAGCATTCCTAACACTTTCTTACTCTACTTTCTATCATACTTGGGTTGTTGGACAAAATAGTGGATGAAATTTGAATTTTACATTTGAATTTTAAATAAACAACAACAAATTTTTTATCAGCGTGTCCCAACTTTGTATATATTCATTTTTCCGTATAAAGTGATATTTGATTAATTAGATGAGAAAGAAGAGCATATGGGGGGGTACAGAAAATAAGATAACCAATTTACCTGTATAGCCCCCAAAATTGTAGGAGTTGGGGGTACCAGATACTTCTGAATTGGGCTTAGGAGACAAAGCTAAAATCAGAAATATTGGTGAAAGGAATATTTTATTTCAGGAGTAGCTACACTCCCAGATCACCTCTCCAAGGCATCATAGCCAGGTTAAATCCAAGTCAGAAGAATTTCCCAGCAGAGGAAATTAAGTTTCCATTTCTGGCAAAGTTGATCTAAAGAGACTGTTAACTCAGGGACATTAAGCAAAACAAAGAACAGGGTGTAGCCCTGAAATGGAAGCAAGAAGATTGAGTGGAAATCAGTGTTCTGTACTGGGAGTCTTTCAGCCTTCTTTTCTTTTTGGCTCTCAGAATGCTGATGGTAGTGCCATTGAGAAGTAACCTAAAGAGTTCCTAGCCTGGGCTCAAAAGACTGGCTCAAAACAAAAGGTTTACAAAACTATCATTAGGACATCTCAAGTGAAGTAGCATGGTCCCCTGTTTATTGCTCTTGGTGAGAGCCATCAATCCAATGATTTTTTCCTTCTTCAAAGTTTTATGATCTCATATTTAAATATAAGTTGCTGACTAGGGAAAATCAAACATTGGAACTTCATAATGCAGAAGGCAAAAACCAAAGTGAACAAGTAGAGAAGGGAGACTCAGAGGAAACAAAGTTGATAAAGGAAAGACAATAAAACTAAAAAAAACAAAGAGCACTACCTGGGCAGGGGTTCATACAGCCTTGTTTTGCATTCCCATCATAACTTAAAGGGAAACTTTCACAATGTCCTGAGTCCTTGATGTTCTGCAAATGAAGGAAGGGGATGCCCTCAAATTCCTTACAGCAGGAATCCAGTTAAGCAGCACCAACCTTTACTTTCAAATGGGACAGTACATCTACAGAAGGAAAAGTGGTGACATCTACATCATAAATCTGAAGAGAACCTGGGAGAAGCTTCTACTGGCAGCTCATGTCATTGTTGCACTGAAAACCCAGCTGATGTCACTGTATATCATCCAGGAATACTGGTCAATAAACCATGTTGGAATTTGTTGCTGCTACTGGAGCCACTCCTTCACTCCTGAAAACTTCATTAACAAAATTCAAGCAGCCTTCCAGGAGCTGAGACTTTTGGTGGTTATTGATCCCAAAGCTGACTATCAACTTCTCACAGAAGTGTCTTTTATTAACCTGCCTACCACCGGAGTGTAACACAGACTCTTCTCTGCACTTTATGGACTCTCTCTTGCAACAAGAGTGAAGCTCACTCAGTGGGTCTGATGTGGTGGATGCTAGCCCTGGAAGTTCTACACAAGCATGGCACCATTTCCTGTAAAAAAAACATGGGAGGTCAGGCCTGATCTCTACTTCTTCAGAGATCCTGAAGAACTTGAAAAGGAAGAACAGGCCTCTACTGAAAATGCTGTGACCAAAGAGGAATTTCAGGGTCAAGTGGATCACTCCAGTTCGTGAGTTCACTGCTACTCAACCTGAAGTTGCAACCTGAAGAAGGGATCCAGGTGCCCTCTTTGCCTACTCAGCAGTTCCCTACTGAAGACTGGAATGCCCAGCCAGCCCCTGAAGACTGGTCTGCCACTCCCACTGCTCTGGCCACTGAATGGATAGGAACAACCATTGAGTTATCTTCAGCTGCTCTTCCACAGAATCTAACAAAATGGAAATAAAATTGACAGATAATAATTCCTAAAAATTAAAAAAAAAAAGATAAAAGAAAGAAACTGCAAGTAAAGTTCTCAGTAAGAGAAGACATTGCATTTGATCAAAGAACAGGATATTTTCACAAGGGAGCTTCTCTTGAATAAGAAAGAACTCTTTCAAACTACAAGCAGGATAAGAATAAGCCTAAAAATCAGTAAGATGGCTGGAATATATATATTTGAGGCAGTCTTCTTAGAACTAACACCAAAAGACAAAAGGTGAAAAATTGGAAGAGAAGTTAAGAAAATAATATTTTTCCAAAAGGTACAACTAGTGAATAATATGAGTTCCAAATGAGAGAACAGAACAAAGTGTAAAAAATTATGAAATAATACATATAGTTCAAGTATCAACCTCCTTTTCGCTTTTTAATAAAACAGCGAAAGAAAACAGTAGAGTATTGTATAAGAGTCCTGAGGGAAAATGATTTTCAACTTATAATACTATACTCAGCTAAACTATCAATCAAGAGTGAAGGCAGAAATAAAAATATTTTCAGACACGCAATGTCTCAAAAATTTACTTCCTATGAAACCGTTCTCAGGAAACCACCTGAAAAATGTGCCAGTAACAAAGTGGGGTAAACTAAGGAAGAATAAAACATGGAATCTGAGATACAGAGGTGAAACAGAAGGAAGGTGAAGAGAATTTCAAGATAATAGTGCAAGAGAGTCTCAGGAAAATAGTTACTCAGCCAAGTCCAAGATGGAGAGGAGACAATGTTCTAGTAGATACTGAAAGCTTACCTGATGTGTTTGACCACGTTTAAGCATATTTTTAAAGTTCTGTTTTACAAGTTGAGGATGAACTAGTGTTGATTACTTATAAAGCAAAGTAAATGGAATAAAAAAATGTAATTACTAACTCCCAGAAAAAACAAATATTTGCAATGAAGGAAACATAATTAAAGAATGCTATCTGGGTGAGCTCTAATAAATATAGTTATAATAATATATGTATTAAATATTAATCTGATAAAAATTATGACATAGATTGAGAAGATGGTGATAAGGTAAGAGAGGGAAAGAGAGAGAAGTGGACATTTGTAAAAAGTCTCAAATACTCTTCTTGTATTATTCGAAGGATTAGATATTCTAAAAAACTGAAAAATCAAGATATAGGTATGTAATATTTTATTAACAAGTAAAATGCAGGTAGCAGAAGAAATAACTTTAAAAAGATGAAAATGTTTACTTGTGATGATCAGGACTTTGGAATACAGAGAAATGGAGCAGAAAATAGCTTTTTTTTTTCCTTTTGTTACCTATAAAGGTATTTGTCTCTAAAATTATGTATATTATGTGTAAATAAATGAACAAATAATAGTAATAAATAAACAGATAAGACTGTTACATGTTCATTTTCTTATGGAAAGGAAGAAAAGAAATAAGTAAATTAAGCCAAATGAACCCAGTAAAAGAAAGTATAAGAGTACCTGCAAGTATCAGAACATGACATTTTACAACTTAGAGGAAAGGTGATATTATTTTTCTGCAGCAATTCACATAGTGTAGTTTATAAGTTAATAAGAAACAGAAAGTAAATTGTGGCAGAGTTTCTTTTTTGTACTCACAGCCCTAAGGTCTTTGTGAAAAATGGCAATAGGCTCATGTCATGGTTTCTTACTGGAAATGGAAAGGCAGAGAGAGATTCCACAAGGCTGCCCCTGCTTGTAGGAGCCATAGACACTGACACTCAGAGACTTGATGCATTGCGTCCTTCTGTAGCTGGGTTTTTAAATAAAAGCCCAGAAAATATGTCACCACTGAAATGAAAACTTCATTGGTACCCTTTGCAGACCAAAGCAATTCTCAGGATTCTACCACTGGAAGTGATCAAGCATCACAAAAAGACTTGGCTCTGTTGGGTGGAGTCTTGAGACAAGTGAAAATAATCGAAAGGAAAGGAAGAGGAAAAAGAACTATTTTTAATGTCTGTTATGGAATAGACTTTAGGACACTTCTAAGTACCCTATATCATATAATCTTTCCCAAAGAAATGGGAATTAAATATAGTACTGATAACATATGGCAAAGAAAAGTCACCCTTAGATTTCCAGGAGAAATCATAGCTTTATTCAGCAGGTGCTGAGCTCAGTAGAATTCCATTTTTCATAGAGGTGGTAGGATACTACTAGCAATGCAAACTTAGCTATGCCAATAAAATTATGGAGTTCAGATCAAGGAAGATAATGGTTATACTGTACTTTGTCTGGATCATACCACATTTGGAGTATTAAGGGATTTGGTTACATTGGAACACAGGCTGAATAAATGAACAATGACTGTCAGGAGAATTAAAACCAAATTGTGAGGAGAAATCAATATTAACATATTGTATTCACATGAGGAATATTTAGAAGAACCAAGGATTTAAGCCTATAGGAACGAAGACCTATTGGTGCACATTATGGCTCCTTTTTAAGTCTTTTCTTTTTTTTTTCTTTTCTCTTCTTTATCTATCTTTCTTTCTTTCTTTCTTTCTTTCTTTCTTTCTTTCTTTCTTTCTTTCT